>NC_052121.1:10626348-10650071 GCF_012273895.1 Zerene cesonia | reverse complement strand
GTGGGGGTGTGGTACTTCCCCGGTGCGAGCTGGCCCAATTCGTGCCGAAGCGTGCTCGACTCCCACAATAAAATAATTGTTTTTGATAGGTCCTTTAATTTTCATAATTATAGTGATTTCATAATATTTGAAATTATTATATAATCTATCTGTAAAATACAAGTGAAAATTCATGGATTCATAGCAGACTAGAATGACGGCTCCATGGCTAAAATTATGAGATACAAAATCCTACTATTAAACTAATATAAAGATACAAAAAAAAAAAATGTTGATAGATAATTGTTAACAGAAAGCACAGTAACATAATATGATTGAGACGGGTGAGGGTCGTGCCCGATTAAAGCTAAGCTAGTCAGATGTAAGCGGCTTGTTAAACCAATTACGGGTCAATTATAAACGAATACATGTTTGTATGCAAATATGTGAGTGTGGGTGGTCAATTGTTTTGATGCAACTCTATAGAATATGCTGTAACAACCGCTATGCCATAAAGCAAGACGCTGTTGAAGTTGGAGTTTGTAGGAGTCGCACCGCGTAATATTTTTGGTTTATAGGCATATAGGTTTTATGATGAAATTTTCCTTTAAGGCGTGAATAAGCTGAACATAATTGAATATTTTCCATGTACATAATATTATTTTGGTTGCACTCTCAACCATTTATGGTAGCGGATAGTGTATATCACTACTACAATGTTTATTTATTAAAAAGTGTTTCTGAAATTAAGCACACATGCAACTTGATTTTCTTACTACAAGTAAGTAAGTTAAGTAGTTATGTTAGATCATTCTTCTCTAACAAAATAAGATTGACAATAAACAACACGACTTGACGACGAATTGACAATAAATATTAAAAAAAATGCTCATTGGATTAGAATAATAGTCCCTCAATTGTTCCGATCTCGCGATAATTAACTATTACTAGTAGGTATAGTGGGTACCTAGCTATTAACTAATTTGTTTACGTGTTCACTTATACAATTACAGCGAAAATTTTTAAAGAATTTTGCGAGTAACATTATGATTTAAAATAGTCATTAAATATATAGACCTTTAAAAAATAAAAAAAGTTTGCTAACACTAGTCGAATTTGGTAATTACAGGGTCTTTTAACGAATTTCCACTACAACGGCTTTTCTTTCATCCAGCACAAATTCAGATCAATGAGGCAGGCACTGACCGACCTATTTAGGCGTATTGAACTATACCAATAAGAGCACATAATTGAACGATATTTTTTAGAAACTATTGATATTGCTAAAGTTTTATTTCGTGTTTTTAATAATTTTAACGTTATCATCTTTACACTTATGCGCAATCAGAGTCGACATATGATTTTTGTTTACAGGAAAATTACTGAATTATCTTAATGGATGTGGACAAAAACTTTATTATTAATTTATTATATAATTTATTATGTAACAATATTGATCTTGAGACATTTTGAAAGCATTTCAATTCTATAAAACTAAAAATTAAATATTGATCTTATTATGTGGTGTACCCACAACGCAAACCATAAAAGATCTCCGCTCAGAAGGACAAAATCACTTTAGAATTGATATATGTAGCAGGTTTTTCTATCATAGTATAATTGAATATTGATTCCTTATTATACGCATGCATATTTATTATGAGTTACGACTAAAGCACGCATCAGCTCTAAAGGCGAACTTCATCAACGAATACACCGCGAATATTAAGTGTTGGCACTAATTACACTAAACGTATGGTGCAGGTGCATCAGTGTGTGTCTCGCATAGTAATCGCATCCCGTTAGTATCGGAGTTGTGCATATCGAAGTGGGTGTGGTGCACCTGACCACATGGGCCACGGTTCTCATAAATGATTTCGTGTGTTAATGCTTTTAACTGACTTGCAAAAGGGCGTTGGTTGTTTATATTTCTCCACATGACACGTGTCTTCTACAGGCTTGGGTTATAAGTTGGTAAATCATATAATAACTTACAATTAACTTAAATTGTATTGATTTTTAAGTGCAAATTATTAACACGTTATACAAACAAGTGTGAAATAAATATCTAGAGCATCTAATAGTGTACTCTCCGAAAATGGGGCCAACTGCCTATTCTTGTAAAGTTTTTTTTTCAAAAATCATCAAAATAACGTTCCGAAAGGCATCTCAATCGTCGTCAATTTCGATGTGAACAATAATCCTGTTACTTGTATTCGTTAAAAATCTCAAAATACGACTAGCTAACCCTTTGTCAATTCTGTATAAACAATAGAATTACTTAAAAAATATATAAAAATAGCAAAAAATGTTAATAAAAAGTGCTAATAAATAAGTCGAATATATTCAGAAGTGTATCAAGAAAGAAAGAAAGAAAGAAATGTATCACGTCATGAAGTTCTCGTGATCCCATTTTGTGAATTATTTGTCGTAAAATACGTATAGACGTATCACGTGTCGCGCCTCGCGGATTTTCAGAACGTGAATCATTCGAATTACATGTAATAATTAACTGTACATTAGATTTACATAAATAGAAGCGGCCTTAGCTCAAGATATTAATATGGTATTTCCTCCGTTTAACCGCAAGCTC
Source organism: Zerene cesonia (assembly GCF_012273895.1). Classification (NCBI taxonomy): domain Eukaryota; kingdom Metazoa; phylum Arthropoda; class Insecta; order Lepidoptera; family Pieridae; genus Zerene; species Zerene cesonia. The sequence continues at coordinate 10,647,499 of NC_052121.1, read as the reverse complement.
TAAAACCCATGAAGGTTGTTTGATTATTATTTTTACACCAATAAATTTGTCTATTCAAATTATCAACATAACTGATGGTTGTTCAGTTTGATAAATATGTAGTTGATTGTTGTATGAACTATGAACTCTCTTTTTAAGACCTTTACTAAAATTCAGCGCTAAAAGACTTCTATGCCTCCTATGTCTAACAGTATATCCGAGTGGGATCTTTTTGCCATATTCATCAAAAAAATTTACTTATTTTTCACTAGATGTACTATGAAATTTATCGATTTATATGTCGTTCTTGAATTTTTTTTCTTTCTTTTATTTATTGATATTACTACAAAAATCATTTATTTTTGGGGAAAAAAATCGCCTATTTGTATCGGCTCTTATCATTTCTCGTATCACAATGAATGATAATTATCAACCTTATCAACTTTTATTAGCACAAATTGACGTTTTTAATTTAAAAACGTAGAACGTACAATAATATTATTTAACTCGACGTAATCTGTAACTTTTTTTGAAATCTTGCTTAGATTGTCTTTTTTCTTACATTCCACATTAGCTTTGTTTTCATACATCATCGTGTGAACAATAAATGTTTTGTGATAGTAATATTATATCTTACATTCTTGGAGTTGTGTTTCACCAGATAACGAACAGGTAGGCTACAAATAACTATGTATCTGACGACTGCCAACTAACTCTGAAAAGCTTGAAATTGTGCCAGTGTATCGAATCAAAGGCTGAATATTTATGATAAACATTTATTACAGTATCAATTAACGATATGGTGAGATGTAAAAATAAACTACATCTCATCTTGTTATCTCGAATTTCATAACATTTATTATCATCTATGTATCATCAATGTGATGTTATCATCTTTAAGAAAAGTCCGTTATAATCTAAATCATATGGAAATGAATACTGATTTAGTGTCTTAACTGAGTATTAACTAACAGCGTACAAAAATATTGTTAAATTTAATATTGTCATATATTAGTAAGGGTAAATTGGAGAGTGAGTTTGTATGAAACTCTCAGTTTTTAAACTGGACATAAACGAAGTCGAATTCATTTCAAGTAAAAATCTCGCAAACCGATAATGTATGCACATAAGTATGCCTTGGATTTATCATTTATCCTAATTTATCAATCCTTTAGAGCGACGTAACATATCCATGTCAATCCCATGTCATGTCAAATTCTCCCTTAATCGAAAGTGATATACATAAATGCTTATTCCTCAAGATCATGGTAAATCACTGCTTAACTTTGCGATAACAAACCGCAACAATACGGACAATTTCCCGTACTATTGATATAAAGGGAATTCCTCATAAAATCTAAATATAGTTTTCCTATATTTGCGGTATATATTTGATGTTTTCTGTATGTGGTGTCACTCTGCCGACAGGCGCACAAAGCGATGGTGTGACATGATCTTCGGTAGAAAATGACAAGGGGATTGATCGACAGAGAAAATGGCTCCACACGCGGAGGATTGCGAAGAGGTTAATGTTTTTTTTTTTTGCTGTGAGAACATCTGCTAATCTTGTTATTTATTGTACGCCCAGATTATAATGTTTCAGTTGACAAGATAATCAGGAACTAAAACTTTTAGATGAATTCTTATAATATCAAAAAATATTCATAAACATGTTTGGTTGGTTGATTCGATATCAATGAATATTTCTTTTGGTTTGTTTCTCTCTATGGCCCAGAACTATATAGAATTTTTTTTGTAAATATTTATCTAAGTTTTCTAAAGTATAATAATTAATAATATGCCTGATATAGTGTTAATAAACTAAATGTATTTTTATTCAACGAATGTTTGTATACTAAATTAGTTTTTCACTGGACAGGTGGAGCGATTAAACGGGGAGAAATATCAGCCAGTGCCAGTACATCAGGGGAGAAGGATACTGCCAGACGACAATGCACCCGCACAGGCGTGGATCGAGAACGAAGATTCCCCACAGGGCCTCGATAGCAGGACCAACAGTCCTGGTGAAAGCCGGCGTCTGCTTGGAAATAAGCCCCTCCACAAATCCACGACAAGACTTCAGGCAGGATTAACTTTGGGAGTGTGGAAACAATCAAAATGCTCCTTGAGCGCTAAGAGCGTGAAGATAAAGCCCAGAGTCAAGAGCAAATTCGAGAAACGGAAGGAAAAGATAGTAGAGGCGCTCCGGCCGCCTTATTTCATCATCAGCATGATCATTTTTATAGTAAGTTTAGGAAGCTATTTTTATTTTCATTGTAATTTATGGAATATTTTTGTTGATGTTTGTAAGATGTTGAATTAACACTAACTTAATATTTCTCTTCAGGTATTGCTGCATCTCTGCGGGCCAGAAGAATGGCGATCGCATCTGGAGTGGTCTCCCGGTCCCTGGTGGCGGGAGCCGTGGAAGTTAATCACCTATGGCTGTGTACATGCTAGTACGAGACACCTGGCACTCAACGCGCTTGTTGCCTTAGCTGTAAGTTTGACTTTTCCTTATAAAGCAAGCGAAATAATTATATCCGAATTAATTATATATTGCATAGATATTCCATTAAAAAATGAGTTATGATTTTCCTATTCAAATCCGAGAAAAAATTATTGTAACCTAGAGGTTGGTAATTTGATGGTATATTTTTATTTTTTTAAGTTACCTTAAGTTACCTCAGCCTCAATAAGTAATTTCATGCTACATTTCATCGTTTACACGTGAAAACTAACACAAAATCATTTCATATATCACTGGTTTGTGAATTACTTTATTTCATTTCCTGTTTTGTTTTCTCCAGGTGGGCTGGCGTTTGGAACGCGAGCAGGGCTGGGTGCGGGTGGCGCTGGTGTGGGCGGGCGGCGTGGCGGCCGGCGCGCTCGGCGCGGGCGCGCTGCAGCCGCGCGTGCACGTCGTGGGCGCCTCCGCCGCCGTGTACGCGCTCTTGACCGCACACCTACCTAACGTGTGCCTCAGGTAAAGCTATTGGTATTTTATTCCTGTATCATTCCTGTACAAACTTATGTTAAGTAATGTTTCTACAAAACACATTTGACAGAGAGGTCCAAACTAGTTCTTTTTCTTATCTGCCTGGCATACCTACCATTAAATACCGAATATATTCTGGTATTTAATTTGATTGATTTAGCAAATTATAGTCTGCACTATTAGATCCAATAACAAAAACGAGTAAAAATTGTTGATATAATGCAAATCAATAAGAGATAAGGTGAATATTAGTTCAAATGTGCATTCTAACTAAATAAACATTCTCCTGTTTCTGTCTATTCAGATTCGGCCACATTCCGCTGTGGTGGTTCCGGCCTCTAAGCGTGGTGGTGCTGGGAGCCTCAGAAGTTTGCTGGGCCTTTATCCGTGTATCGGAAGGCAGCGCCAGTTCCAACCAAGTGGCGTGGGCCGCGCATGCTCTGGGCGCTGCAGTTGGTGTTCCTCTTGGCTTCCTCGTATTCAATGGTAAGCACATTTTCATATTGTTGGTAAATCAGTAGGTGTATATAGTTCCTGTTTCTTTCCATATACTAATATTATTATAATGCAAGATATTCTCTATGAAATTGAATGAAACGTTCATAAAATAAATTGAACTCTCTTTGCATTTAGAATATAAAGTTTATAAAAATTCATTAAAAAAAATCTGAACACTGTTCTAACAATTCTTTGAAATTTTAATGACAGGTGAGAACAGCACGAGGAAAAATATGCTATGGTGTAGAATTGTATCGAGCTTCATCATGGCTGTTGGCGTGTTGGCCGCTGTTTGCCACTTCCTCTTCTGGTCCGACGTAGACCACTACACCTGAGGAAGACTTGCCTCCAGCCTCGCGACACGGAGGTCATACAGAGTCTGACAGTTTCGAATTACGAAATGTAATTTATTTTAGGTATTATTCGAAATATGACTGGCTATCGTTTTATGTATGATGTACTGAAGTACAAAATTAATTGAAACTATTAGTCGAAGGTTTGGGTTGGAAGTTTGTGCCATATACACAATGTACTTTGATATAAAAAGTAGCAATTACGGTAATATTAGTATCCAAAAATCGGATGTACAAAACAATGTGTTCAAAAACGTTTATACATTGTTGAAAAATTGTTAACATTTGGCCGATATTAATATAACGCACAAGGGTCTTCCTCTAATGTTGTTGTATGATAATTTAGATAGGTATCTATCCAGTACTTAAGCCTAACGTGTACGTTTACTTCCATCTCTGAGAGAGATGAAATGTGTGATATTGTTGTTATAAAACGTATGTCGTAGACCAAATCGTTGAAATTGTTTTTAACTTACCTCTCTATAGATATGCTCTGTTAATTACTGACCATGTCAACGCCTTGATGACGTTTGATTTATTTCGAGGCTTGGTCTACAACATTTGTTTCTTTACCAATAGGTAAATTATTGAAACGATTCGATGACAGCGTTTGTCAGTTGTACAGTATGTAGGTAAGCTTAACGTAGGTATTTTACATGTTGTCGGTACTTTTTTTTACCATTTTTTAAACTGTTCGATATGTGATTGTTGTAGTTAAATGTTATGAACATAACCGTGTGACGTTATTCAATTATATTTTTTAACAATGCAATGATTTCAATGAGATCTCGCGATTTGTTTTGTATCAAAACGCTTTAGGAATTGACGTTTGGTGGGATGAGTTGGGGAATCGTGTGTTTATACTTGTGTTTGTGAGTTATTGTAACCAAAGAGATTATTAATCTAGTCCTATGTCTTATGTTGTTGATGAATAAATCTTTTTTAGAATAAAGTTCACTGGTCTTGCTTATGAGAGGGGAGATCTCAATATTCGAAACGGGACCAATTGACACCAGTTTCCTATCAAACACGTCATGTTATGAAAAAAATCGTCATGTCCGAATCCACGGAATTATCGAGTATCAAAACCAATAAAAAACTAACAGTCGAATTAAGAACGTCCTCCGTTTTTGGGAATGTCGGATAAAACTGTAACAATGATTTGTTTACTCTCTGACTTGCTTTGTTTTATCGTGTCTAACATTACAAAGGGATTCACATTATCGATATTATGTAATGTATGTATAAAAATGAAATAGAAATTCGATGTTTACGTCTCCCTGTCTGTTAAATTCATCTTCTCTTTTAAAATCTATTGTTTTAATATCACTATATATTCTCTTCTTTGTAACTAGAAAAAATATAGATATAAAACATAACGATAGTTGTTTTGCGTAGGTATTATTTATATGGACATTTTATTGAACAGCAAATAAATCTTCTCTATCTTCTCATATTAAATTAATTGCCAATCTCTAATGTAATGTTTATTCAAACAATATTTAGAAAAATAGATTCAAATCATTGAGTCTTATGCCATTGCATCTGTTTTTCCGACATTTAATATTCAATATTTAGTTTTATGGAATAGATAAAACAAATATGAACCCTGAAAGTGTAATATATTTTGGGACGACCAGTATTTAATAATTTTACTATGAAATATGTAAACTTTGTTATAATGTCCTTTTAGTGGTCTAAATTACTTACTCCATATTCTAACATATCATATTTTCACATAACCAAGAACATGTTGTCTGTGTGTCTTATGCGTACTTAATAAACTGGAACGAAATAAAATAATTTCCAAAAAAGCTTTATCGTTTTATTTTTATCAGATGGTTTCAAGGCAACAACAAGGATCTATGGTTTATAATCACACTGCAAAAATACTCGTGAATAATTTGTTTGTGTACTCATAGGGTACTGAGTTCATATAATTTTATGCTTCATATTTTAAAATTTATTGATTTTTATACATAACTGTAAGACTCGTAAATCATTTTTGCGTATGATATGTATTTTTTTTTTTTAATGAAATACAATACTAAATTTGCCATTCTTACATTTGCAATCTATGGTAAAAATAAAGTTTGAGGAATTATCGAAGCAAATCAAAACTGTCTGCATGAAAATACATATTATTAAGAAGTGAGATCAAAGCCATCGGCTAAACACTGCTTATCTAATTAACTAACTAAAATGTCTTACTGGCTAAATATGCTAAATACTAACCACAGAAGCGTTTTTAACGAACAAAGTATTGACAAAGTATTACATGTTTGTAAAAACTCATTTGCATTATGATTCCGCTTCTATAAATTCGACTAAATGTAAAAGAATGGCCTTGTAGTTAATATATGTATGTATCTTTCTTGATTTTTTAAGTCACATAATGAGTACACGTAAGAATTATTATTAAAAACGCTTTATGTAATTAGTAACAGCGCAATATGCGTTGTTATAAATGCAATTCTTCGAGGTATATTGACTTCCAAAATAATGCGTACGTTTACAAACGTTTTGTTCAATCACTTATATATAAACGTTCATTGTCAGATTCAATCTGAGCTGAAGCTCAAAGTATGGACATTAATATCTATTGTATCATGTATATCGATTAACTACACATTAATGGTCTACATTGCACCCCAAGTTCCGTACATTTGCATTCCTGACATGGTGATGACAGTTCAGCTATCATCCTTCCGACGTGGTACATTCGGCCGTATATATTACAGCCGGCGAGCTTCGGCAGACCTGGTATTAATCCTGGTAACATATTCGATGGTCTAGAAACTTCTACGGCCTGCCCCGATTGACCCTTGCTGGTTATTTCAATAGTTTTAGTCGTTATTGGTCGAGGAGTCGGTTTCGAGAATGGTTTTCTTGTGGGTGTGAAGGGTTTAGGTGTGGTGGGGCGAGTGGTTGTTCTCTTTATTGCAGTCGCTTCGCCGAGAACCAGGTGATCGATCCTGTCAACTGTATTCAATTTTTTCGAAGGAATAAATGAGTACTGATTTGATGGAACAAAATTCGATACAACTGGCGGTTTTCGGGTGGTCGTTGGTGCTGGAGTTGTGGTTGTCCGCTTTGGTAGATTCGTGGCAACGTTTGGAGGCATTTTTTTAAATGGCACTGTGGTAGTGGTTTCATATGTTTCGCTGAGGAGCAGCTTTAAGACGTTTCCTAATGAGAACCCTTCGTCATCATCTTCATCTTCATATTCTTGAGATTGGGAACTTTGATTTGTTTGATCCTTTGTGGAAATATCGTGTTGTGACGTTTGCTTTTCTGTTGTGGTTATTACAACTGTTGACGTAGGGATAACTGTTGAACTAATGTTCGGATTTTTTCCAACATATTCTCCATTGGTATCACTTGAGGTATTTTCATTATTCTTTATAGTAGTTGTATTAATACTGGGCGGTTTGGTTTCAGTATTATTTTTAAATGCCCCTTTGTTTTGAGATGTATCCAGTGTTATGTTGGTTATTTTATTAGCTTCGGTTGTAGTCGACGTTGTTGTTGAAGTTATTTTTGTCTTATTTGCTGAAAGACAAAAAAGGATATTAATAATTTTATTGCTATTCATAAATTTAGCTCAAATTTCAGTTTATATTTATTTACAAGCTTACGTTTTTGCCGTCGTCACGTCAATTTAATAAACAGATTTATTTTGCAATTATGTTGAATTCTACTAAATATATAGGTATGACGCAGTTGTATATGAAATATTTTACAACGACAGTAAGCGAAGATGTTTGGCCTTCTGTCACCCGCCAGATATAGATTATTTGTTAGTGTCAGGAATTGAACCCAGTACTCCTCGGCGTATAGCCGAGATGTCATCCATTAGTTGTACCTAGGAGGCAATCAAGATAGTTTCTATTGCTAATATAATATGATAATAAGAGCTGAAAATGCTCACCTCGGTCACAAACCAGTTCACCACAGCACTGTCCTGCAGTCACAAGGCGGCGTATGCATCCTGGGGGCGTGTTGCAGGGGCGCGGAGAACAATGAAGTTCTCCCCATGCACATGTGCAGATAGAACAGGCTTGCATGACCGATTCTCCTTCAGCGACTTGCTGACCGTCATTCGATATACATTGACCTGTAATTGTATTTTATTTTAGTCTAATAAAATTCGTAAAATGTGTTTACACTTTAATGAATAGAGTTTTACCTTTTTCATCTAGTTGCATTGATGTTGTTAAATGGGGCATAACTGGCCCTGATGGTGTACTAGGATATATTGCATAATATTCGTCAATAATACCAGGTCCTTTGGGAATAAAACCACCTGAAAATATCATGTTTCAATATCAAATATGATGAGTGGAAATTAATATTAATAGGGTATTGGCCAATGATTGTATTCGGTAATAAATAAGGAGTTATTTCTACCTTCGGTTTCAACGGGTGGGGAAAACAAATTTACTGCGGGTGTTTCAACCTTCATATTGTCGGTCGTGATGGATATTTTTGGTTCGGTTTTAATTTCCTTCGCGCTCCCAAATGAAGTTCCAACAGTAAATTCCATTGGACTCTCCAAATCATCCACATGACCAGCATAAGTTTCAGGTATTTCATGAGGTAAGGGATAAAGAGAATCTTCCTTATTCGGGAAAACGGGATACTGTGTTGGATTATAAACATCTTCACGTCTTGTTGCATATGGTATATCTTTTGTAACAATATTTGGATAGTAAACAGGGAATTTGTCTTCTCTGTCTAGGGCAGGATATGACAAGTCTTCTTTTGGAGCAATATCATCATCATCAACAACAGCATCGGCGGCTACAAAGGGAATTATTCTGAAAAATAAACAAGAATTTTTATTTTTATTTCATTTTCACAATCATACTAAAAACTGTTGAATACTCACTTCAAATTAGGTAATGAAGGTGGCAGCGTTGGTTCATTATAGTCGTAATCAGATTCTTCTTTTGTTTTCTTGGTAATATTGTGTGAATCAGCCAACATCGGCGACACAGTTTTAGGAGTAACCGTAGTTGAAGTAGACACAGAAGAAGGGAACGATGTGTTTGTTCTTAATGAACTTGTTACGTTTATAACGAAGCTCTCATTGTCATCGAAGTCCTCATTGTAACTCTTTTCAGTTATCAATTCGTTTGCAGGGAACGTATGGGTTTCTATATCTAAGCTGTCGACAAAAGGTATTCGTGGTTGAGTCTCCATGTGCATTTTCAAAGTATCGTTAATATTCGTAATGTTGTACAAAAGAGACGTAGAAGATAATTCAGCTGTACAATTAATTGTACCGTTTATCATTATTTTTACCGAGCCCTCAGGCTGTTCTGTTGTCTGGCTATCAGCAACTTCTTCAGTAGTGCTTTGCTCAGTCACTGTTGTCGAATCTTTAGTATAATCGTCCAATTTCACTGTTGTTTCTGTCATTACCGTACTGTCACTCTCTGCAGATAATTGTGTTGTCGAAGTTTTGACGTCTGTAGTGGAAGTAGTGGGTTGTTTTTTACTTGTGGGGACAGATGTACTTTTGTCTGTGGGTGTACTTATTGTTTTGATAGTGGTTTCTCGTTTAGTTGATTTTGAAGGGTGAAAAGACCGATCTTCATTTTGCGATGGCTCCAAATAATTTTCTGGATGAGTAAACAAGTTATGGATGATACCTGAAATAAAATTGCGAGTTATCACATACTTATAAAACCGACACAAAAGCAAAAAATACTGGTTACGTCAAGATATTCAATAATGACGCATCAAAGTTAAAATCGAGAAACAACGAAGAGGAAATTGGATGTATACATCGAACAGACATAGATTACCTAATACAGGTTTCACTTCTGGTCTTGTGTGATTACATTGGTACTGGTGAGGACAGCATTGGCCCGCTTGTACGAGCGGCTTGCATCCCTGAAGGTTCGGAGCACAAGATAGATGCTGACACCGGATCGCGCCCCTCAGGCAGAAGCATTGCGAGCAATCGTCTCCAGACGCTACTCTCTCTCCTTCCCCTATCCACTTGCCTTGACTGGTTTGACAGTCTGGAATATGACAATATACAAATTGCAGTAACGCACGGACAGGTAATGATAATGAAAATTCTATAATTTTAAATTTATAAATTGTGTCGAAGTACGCCCTATATTACTATTATAAGTTAATTATTGTCAATGATGAAAGAAGGAGAACTACGTGTTTTATGCTTACATTTGATATATATCAGAGAGTTGAAATCTAAAAAAAACTATTAACAGAACTTCACATTTCTAACATATAATAGTTTTCTATAGTTAAACTTACCATTTGGATTTCTTTCTGAGGCGACATCAGAGTCATGTTCACAATAATACCGCTGCGGGCAACAGGCGCCGGGCGCAGGGCGCGGCTGGCAGCCCGGCGGGGGAGGCAGGCACTGCGGCCGCACGCAGCGCCGCGCACCCCCCAAGCAGAAGCACTGCTCGCATGCTATAGAAGAGCTCATAGCCGACCCAGCTGCATACACTGTGCCGCCTTCCACACAAGCGGGAAGGGCTGGAATTTTATTAAAGACATGTCATCATTTTGGAGAACAAATATGTAAATTAGTATCAAATCTTGTTCTTTTAATGTAGTGTGTTATTATAATAGATTACTGACAAATTTGTTTTTTTTTAACATATGAAGGTAGCATACTAAAATAGAAATATGCATTAAATATTCACATTTTAAGGACCTTAAGTGCAGAAATAATTGCTTAGTGAAATAATGTTCCTATCGCTTAGTCTTTACGACAAATTCTATCATTAGATACTATAAACCTCACACTAGTCCTATAAGTTTTAATAGAGTTGATAGCTAAGAATACAACACACCAAGTCCGACAAAGTTTTCAGCGACTTCAGTTTCTTCTAATTGAGCTTGTCCATTCATAAAATTCACTCCATCTGAAATATAAAAGGAGAAAGTTAAAATTAGTTTACTTCCATGTTAGATATAAGGAACAATAAAAAAAACGAAATGGAAATAATTCAGAAAGCAACGTTGAAACGAACTAAAAAATTGCATAAAATTTGAATTGTAATTTTAAAACCAGGATGGCAGTTTCTAATAACATAAATATGTGAAATTCATTCTGTGTGTAAAGTTTCCAGGTCTTAGTCACTCGACAGATTACCCGTGAAATTTGCCATCGGCTTAAGATCAGAGACAAAACGTGGACATAGTTGTTTGATTTCCAAAAATCGATAATAATTAAATAGTATTTCGTTTGCCGAACTGCTATATTCGATAACGTGAAGTGTACGCTCAAACTAAACTAATATTATAAAGAGGAAGCTTTTGTATTTATGTATGATTGTATTGTTTTCACGCAAAAACGATTGAACCTATTTCAAAAATTATTTCACCATTAAATAGCTGCAACTTCACTGAAGGGCATAGGCTTAAGTACCACGGGCGAAGCCGGGGCGAACATCTAGTCACTAATACGTAGCTAGTCTCGGTTTACTCACCCGGGCACTGTATCTGCGGGCAGCACTCTCCCCTCCGCTGCAACACTTGGCAGTGCGGCGGCGGCTCGGGCAGGGGGGCGCAGGCGCGCCGCCGGCAGGACAGCGCGCCGCGGGCGCACGCGCACGCGAGGCAGGCTTCGCGCGTGCCCACCGCACTGCCGTCACTGTGCCACCGACCGTCGTACAGACAGCCAGCTGGCAACTCTACTTTGCCTTTAGGGATTAAATAAAAATACAGATAAAATAAACATAGTTTTAACGTTTAATGGTGTACACGTCATCACACTAATATTATAAATGTGATAGTTTTTTTTTTGTATGTTTGTCCGTCAATGACGCTGAAACTACTGAACGGATTTTGATGAAATTTGGAATACAGACAGGGTAAGAGCTGACTTGGATGATAGGACAGGCGATAGTAAAATCATATATCAGCAAATGTAATTATACTGATACATAGGCATTGCTATTTCTAGGATGAAGATAAATAAATATAATAATGATTTTTAATAAAAAACTAAACCACTTTCAAATTGTCGGATCTAAACAATCTCAAAAATTAAGTCGAATTGAGAACCTCTTCCTTTTTTTTAAGTCAGTTAAAATTGAGTATTTTATTGAAAAGGCTACCTAGGCTAATACGGACGAAAGGTACTTACTTGGTTTTGTTCAAAAAACAATTTAAAAAGCCTATGATACTATATATTATTTAATAAATTAAGAAAGAAAGAAAGAAAGAAAGAAAGAAACATTTATTTGACTCCACAATTAAAAAAAAAAAAAATAAAAAAACAATAAACTTACAAAACAATACAATAATGAACACAAACAATCACAATAAAAACGCTTATACAAAAAAAAAAACAATTAAACAAAGAAAATAGTAATAAATATAAAAACAAGAAACATAAAGTGGAGCCAAATGGGGTAGCCACTCAGCCTACGCAGCAACGCAGTTGCCACACTGATTTTCAGTGGCCCCCCTCTGTGGCAGTTGGAGCGGCAGACGTATTCAAATACATATTAATTATATAAATACATATAACTGATAGATTTATATAAATAAATAAATAAAATGTTCTATAATAATACATAAAAGATTAATAAACAGACAAATAGATGAATAATATACCTACATAACATAATGGGGTAAAAACAATACACAACTAAGGTTGGATTTGCTGCAATAAATATTGTTTATATTTAGATTTGAAAATCTTCAATGACTTGGAGTTTAATATTGGAGGTGGAATATTGTTCCAACACTTGGTTGCAGAATACTTAAAACTTCCCCGGAAAGCAGCTGTTGAACTCCTCGGAATGGCTAATTTAGAAAAGGAAGAACGGGTATCATAACCGCTCCCGTCCCCCATCCATGTTAGCTTGCCATATAGATATTTAGGTGCTTTCGTCAAAACTACTCCAAAAAGAAGTGACGCGAGGTGTAACCTCCTACGACTTTCCATTTTTAGGCACCTACCTTCTACCAAGTACGGAGTAATATGCGTCCGAGGATAATTAGCTTGTTCCGCCCGGGTCGTGTGAGTGTAAGTTTTTAATCTATTATATAATCCAAGTGGAAACTATACCAATAAACTAAAAAACATTAAAATCCGATCAGCCGTTTTTGAGGTATTAAGTGATTTAACTAACACAACTTATTTTTTTTTTTATTTATGATGTTTTGTATGTTTGTATTATACTTTTATCACGAAAAAACTGCTGAACCAACGAGTGAATTTAACACAGATTCCTTTATCTCCCACATTTCTGACACAAAAATAAAGGAAATTGTATAATAATTTAATAATTAAGTGATTAGTAAATAATACGAAAAGTGCGTTTATTAAAATAATACTATTTATTTATTAGAATTAATAACAAAACCATATTAAATATTGTTTAAGACAATGATTGTCGTAAAATTCTTCTGGACTATTAACCGACGTAAAGAAAACTTATGAACGAAACCGAACAACAGATGGCGCTGCTACCCCTCCACCTCGCGCTATCAAAGTGTGTATAAGTCTAATGTATATTATGGACCATTCCACATCAACCGTGTGGAAATCGAAAGATTCTCTCACTCACCTTACGAAATAAATTTTTCCGAAGTGCGTTCCTCTTGTTAATATTAGGTTCGCACATATTTAGAAGTGGAACGGTATTCGTGACTATTGTTAACACTAGATTTAACAAGTAGCTGTTGTAGTAGTTAGAAACCCAAGTAAATTATGTCGGAGTTGATTAAGACTGAAGAGTGTAGCGATATGCATAAGGATTTTAATAATAAATAATGATATTTGTTTATAATATTTATTAATTTTATATTTTATTAGATGGATAATATAAATTTTAAGCACAACTTTGTTAATTTGACAATTATTTCCTAAATTTATTTTAGACAAAATAAGTATATATTACCTCTTAATTTCCGTATGCTTCTGTCTACGGCTGCGCTGCAACCTGAAATTTACATATATTTTAGAAATACATCAAATTCATGTAAGAGATAAATTTTCTACTCAAAAATAAGCGCCTTATAGAAACTATTAGCAAACATTTTGATTTGTCATAGTGTATGGTAGTTTATATATATGATTTTGAAAATTATTTTTGTATTTACATATTATCTAATACATAAAATTCTCGTGGCACAGTTTTCGTTGCCATACTCCTCCGAAACGGCTTGACCGATTTTGATGAAATTTTTTGTGCTTATCCGGTATCTATGAGAATCGGCCAATATCTATTTTTCATACCTCTAAATGATAAGAGTAAGGCAGAACAGCGTTTGCCGGGTGCAGCTAGTAAATACATAAAAAATATTGGTTCGTTTCAATCATTCATTGATTGAAAAACAAATACAATTTATAACAAAACACAAACATTATAATTGTAAATGTATTCTATAAGAGATGTTGTTAGACACTAAATTTTGTATTTTGGATATCACTATATGTATAAAACAAGTTCGGTTTCTCTATCTGTCCCTATGTCGATATGTATGCATAAATCTTTCAAATAACGCAAAGGATTTTGATGGGGCTCTGTTTTAATAGCGTGATTCAAGAGGAAGGTTTATATGTATAATAAGATCTATAAAACTACTACGAATTTAACGCGTGCGAAACCGCGGGCAGAAGCTGGTGTATAAAATTATTGACGAATATATGATATTATTGGATAGTAACATTAATGGATCTATGTTATCTAAATATTTCAAATAAATAAATAAATTACAAGTCTTGGCAAGGTTGTCTGGAAGAAATCGCTTCAAAGTGATAAGGCCGCCAAATTGCACAGAAATTTTTGTTTATTGGTTTTGTTTAACTGTATGTGTATTGTACAATAAAGTGTTAATAAATAAATAAAAATAAAAATAAGTCTTCAATCGCTTAACAAAATCTCATCAATAATTTCACCTCAAACTTCCGTTAACCTCAAGGCACGAACGAAAAAACCACTTCGGGTCAGTCATATGGGCAAGTCAGGGTAATTCAGAGTTCCATATTGCCCGCTAGCAGGTTTGTACCGCGGGAGGGCAGTGCGAGGAGGGGGGGTGGGAACGACTGGGAGAGGGTCCATTGACTAACTGTACTCCATCGATATCCGATATATGGGCCCGATTTGTGACGTATGATTTGAAATGTTTGATACACTTAAACATACTTTGCTCTGTAAGTTAAAATGAATTCAAGAAGATTGCTTAGGTTTGACGATAGAAGCTGTTTGCTGTTTGAATTGATTCTGGATTTGGATTATGCATTCTGGATTCTGGATTATTCCGCCCCGCATCCCCCATTTATTATTATTATTATTAAAAACTGCGGCTTTATATTACAAGTATAGATTATATAGAATAGATTAAAAATCTAGGCTCCGAAACATCAGTTTGAAATGTAAATATTGGCACTATGATTATAAATGCGTAAGTTTGTAAGAATGTTTGTATGTTTGATACTTTTTCACGCCAAAACCATTGAACCGATTGCAATGAAATTTGGTACGTAGATAGCTGGACAACTGGATAACATATAGGCAACTTTTTATCCCGATATTCCTACGGGATACAGACTTACGCAGGTGAAACCGCGGGGCGCAGTATTTCATAAAGATACAAAATAAATTTTACGCATCATAACGCTGTAACACGACCGGTTATGTTTGGACATCAAACTGTTGATTTCATTTATTTAAAATATTTAATATACTCACTATTCATTATATTACTTATTTATATCTAAGAAATTTTTGTAAGAAAGTAAAAATGAGAGTAACAATTAGACTTATATTTTAGAATAAATATTTTTAATGACTCGACGAATGACGACTGAAAACTTTATAATAGTAATCACACCAAAATAAATCCCAGTGCACATTCACTATTTTTGTTTTAGTAAACAACGTTAATACAAGTTAAAAACAATTAATTTCAACTAGAATCACACATTAATATTTCAATTGTAAGTATGACTAATAAAATTATTACAAATATAACAATAGAAAAGACAGTGCGAATGAAAGTTTTTGTAATTAGTAATGAGAAAAACAATGGCGGTTCACTTTCCCATATGTAACCCGAATTGTGCCGTGCGAATTTGAGACAAAAACTTTATAAAAACTGCTTTGAACACTCACTAGTAGTAATACAAAACTCAGCCATTATTGTATATGTTTGCTTTATTATCAAATCTCAAATTAATTCCTTGTAAAAATCTTAAATACGCGATTCGTCTACGTTGCTTAGCTTTAAACATTCATCTGTATAGGGTTTTGATGAAGTATAATGCACGATATATTAAGAAGCACCATTCATCAAAACCTTAATCATAAATAACAAATCGGAATTGTTTCAGTGGATTTTAAAAGCGAATAACAATAATATAACTGGTTTATAAAAACAATCCAGACACCAGAGATGTTGCTTACCTGCCAGTTAACTTGATTGTTAACAGAGCTGCTTTTTAGCACAAGGTCATGGTATTAAATAATAATAATATAGTTAAAACTTGAAACACGCTTTAAAGATAGAATGTACTAGGAGGAAATCATGTAATCATTTACAATTATTATTGTAAATTCGATCCTAATTTGGATAATAAGATAAGCTTTTTATAGTAATATATATTATAGTAATTATTATTATCCTAATCGAGACTAAACATTGACAAAGAAATGATAGTTTGTAATAATGTAAAAATATTAATTGTTACATACACTCACACTTATATCAAAAACATTAAGCATATGTGTTTTTGTATGAACGTTTGTAAGGTTCTCTCACAACGGAATATTCGATCGATTTAAAAAATATTTCTCCCTTAGACAGCATCTTCACTGAATGACATAGGCTATGATTTACCATGAACGAAGTCGGCGCGAAAAGCTAATAGAATACATATTGTGTTCACCTCTTCTATAGTTTTTAGACAATGAGTATATTAAATTTCCTCACGTATTTTTACCGTTTATAAAGCTCTACTATAGATAATATGATGCTATGCTAGGAGCTTGCTCTCTTTCTAAAGATGAATGCTTGTACCTTAATGATATGAAAGTCAAGGGTAAATAAGATTTGGCAGACAATAGGTTTGTGTGGAGACTCGGTCATGGGAGCGGTCTGCAGCAATGGACATCAAACCAGTAACCCATGTATTATACTATTGTTCTGGTTAATTACGGTTAAATACATTTATTTCTCTAAAGATTACAATTAAATCACTTATAGAGAAATACAATCTTTTACATCATTTTTACTCGCTTAGCGTTATAAGTACGGTTAACAAAAGAAAACAAACTAAAATAACAATAAATTGAGGGATTATAATATATAATGCACATCAATTACTTCTGCGTCTTTTTATAACTGCGTAGTTATAATTATGTGTAATAAATTATCCATTTTTACATTATGATATATCTGTGAAATGGTAAATAATCTATATAAATAAAAATGATAAATATGCTGATAAACGTAAACCTCGAGAGCGGCTCTATTGGGCAATATTATAATGTTTTTGTTGAGGCACAGGGAAGGTTCTTATGGACTTAAAACGTACGGGTGAAACCGGAGCGGACCGCTAGTAACAAATAAATAACGAGTGTATGCTGTTTAAAAATATAATTTTAAAGCATAGAAAACCCGTATCATTAGCAGTGGAAAATGACAAAGGGACCCGCATGTTAATGTTTCATTGATAACAATTAGAATTTGAAAGTCTTCACTATCTTAAACACCATCTGTATATAGGTATTATAATTTGCATTGTAAATATTTTAAATTAGTACTAAATATAATAATAATATGCAGCAATTCGTAGATAAAACGTGTTAAGTTATATCATATATATTTTTTATTTTATTGAACATCAAACCATCTTAGTAGTTATTCAAATACACATGAAATATGACAAATAACAACGGGACCGGCTTCGATTCCGGTTTAGGAACTTCATTCATTCAACTGTTATGTGAAAATTTATAAAACTTAAGTAATAAGGTCTAATTTCCTTTAGATTATATTCTTAGATAGCGGTCTGTTTGCATAGATTACCGCGGTGGTTGACATACTATGTGACGTCATAGCACTGGTACAGATAAAACATATATTACGGTAGCATTCAGCTGACATTGCCTGTTAATGCCTTTGATATTTTCCTCTAAAGATACGTCTTTAACTAGAATGGGATTTTGATGAGATACTATCTCTTGATTTGCCTTTTTCTATGAAAATTGGTGCAGACCCTCGCAAGTAAGTGCTTAATAATTACTAACTTATTTCCTACTTTAACTGGTAATTGGCTTCAATGTATATGTTGTAAGATCTTCAATCTATCAATCAATGAATCTTAAGGAAACAATAAATTTTAACAGCACGAAGTCGTTTACATCGTATGTTATATCTCAATCCAAGAAAATTGTTAGTTCAAATACGTATCTATTTTTACTCTAGTGTATTTAAGATATAAAGTTTTAGAGATAGAGTTAATGTTGAAACTAATTAATAATAAACAACATGTTTTTATATGGCGAATTTTTTGCATGTATTTTACAGGTAAAGCTCGATAGTTTTAAGTATTAAGTCCGTCACACAAGTATATATATATATATATATATATATATATATATACTAGCTGCGCCCCGCGGTTTCACCCGCGTAAGTCCGTATCCCGTAGGAATATCGGGATAAAAAATAGATGTTGGTATGTATGTTTTCCCTTCATCTCATCGATGTTTCGCCTAGCGTGTATATATATTAAATCTATGATAATATAAATTACGGTAAAAATGGTGACGTCATAGACATATATTTTATAGAAGCATATGCAGTTACTAGAATACAAAAAAAAATGTGCAAAAATATATTGTAATATGCCTTGCTAAAATGTATACTAATATATTTTACGAGTGACGGGCTTTACCATTCATACAAAAATATCAAATAGCTCATGTGACATAAATAATGGAATGATATAATGCTTTTATATGAAAAACATTACATACTTTTTATGTGTTTATACAGTTTTCACTGAGGCACTTAAAACGGTTTTGTCGCTTCACAAAAATAAAGACATTCTTACTAACAGTAATAATCATAAACCTTACTCAGTGCATTGTATTAGCTTAAATATTTAGGCTGAGCCTCAAAGGAGGCTTTGTTTGTTTCAAAACCATGTCAGTGGCGCGCTACGGACTATTTGCATTACAAAATATTTCTTTTAACTCCAATCGTACACAACTCAAACATAAAACATGTTAGAGAACATCAAATATGTGTAACGTAACTGTTACTATATTAGATGTAAGCATGGGCTATCAATTACCTTTTAGTAACGTGTAAAAATTACAAGTTTTGTGCTGTAGATGATTGTCATTTAATATTTATTACAAAAGTAATATTCCGCATTAGGGTTTTACAAGAATAAAATTATACAAACTTGATGGTGAAAATATTGGATCTGCAGTTTCAACTGGCTTTAAACGGGATTATAAAGATCGAAAATGCACAAAAATACAATGGGACTGAAACCTCAGGTCAACGCTTGAAGGACAAGAGGCAGCGAAAGAAATTTCTTTTTATTGCCCCCGTCCGCGCGTCCGCGCGTCGGTCCCGCGTCGGGGCCGCATCACACAACTTATAAATAATACCTATTGTGAAGCCATTAATTAACTTCTGACGGGAAGCGAGCCCTTTTGTTTTATACGGACCGTGTAGCCGTCGTGAATAGTGTTGCGGATACGATTTAATTGTATAATAACGCGGTTGCTAAGGAGACTGGAGCAGTCGCTTCTATCGCCACTAGATCCTCAGTAATTGTTGCTAAAATCTTCATGTGAACGTCTTATCAGAAGATTCAATTACAATTTTAGTTTTCAATCTATACTAATATTATAAAGCTGAAGAGTTTGTTTGTTTGATTGTTTGATTGTTTGTTTGTTTGTTTGAACGCGCTAATCTCCGGAACTACTGGTCCGATTTGAATAATTCTTTTTGTGTTGAATAGTACGTTTATCGAGGAAGGCTATAGGCTATATAACATCACGCTGCAACTATTAGGGGCGAAAAAATAACGAAAAATGTGGACAAAACGGGAAAAATTATTCATTCTTCAGGGCTTCTATTGCGTGCGCTGCGAAAACGGTTCAAGATACGAAAAATATATGTATAAAAGAATTATTCCTCTTAAAATGATCTAAAAATAAGTCCGCGACATTATATGTCTATCTTTTAAGGTTACCTTATTAGAACCATTTTTAGGGTAATCAAATATGGTCGAATTTAATGCATTATTTGTAAGAGTTGTAACAACGTAATAATATTAATATTTATCCAAATAAATATGTTATTGATTAAGAGTATTTAATTGTGAACAATATTGTCTTTGACGTCATTTAATTTCAATGAACACCTTAAAAGATATTACAATTTTAAAATAACACCGACAAAAATCACCCGCGCCGCACGATGTTCAAAACAAAAAATAAATATTATGCCCAAAATAACTACTCCACGCGGACGAAGTCGCGGGCACAGCTAGTCATCAATATGATTCAAATTCAAATTCAAGTCATCGTTGTTATTTCACGTGTAATGGG
Organism: Zerene cesonia; assembly: GCF_012273895.1. NCBI lineage: Eukaryota > Metazoa > Arthropoda > Insecta > Lepidoptera > Pieridae > Zerene > Zerene cesonia. The sequence continues at coordinate 10,627,091 of NC_052121.1, read as the reverse complement.
TTATTTCGCGAGTATTTTATATTAAAAAAAACCATAAAAATAAAAAGAATAAGCAAAGATATTATTTTATTCGTACTTTAACAGCACTTACTCTAATATATTTTTATGAATAAAATTTCTATTACGTTTTATTTTATTGATAGTTACATAGTACTTTTCTATTCTTAGGGCCGTTTGATATAATTATTAGGAGTAATATATCATTATTAAATATCTACAACTATCATATTATATATATATCTATCTAAATATTCACCGCATGGTATAACAACAAAAAAAGTTCGCAGCCCTTGGAGTGTGTGGCGCGCGTTGAACTCTTTTTGATGAGCCGGTCTCGACCGCAGGCTTTACGTGCTAGTCTAGCCTGCTGAGCATCAACCAGCATGCTCTCTAAATACATCATATTATAGAGTATCTGTCCGTGTATATTTCTATTAAGGGAAATACCTATTAGCAAAACAATTCCAATAGTTGTTCAAGAATGTTCTAAAAACTTCTAAAAGTCTAATTTAAACCTACGCTTTCCGGCCTATACCTTTTAAAGCTTTAAGAAAACTACAATTTTATTCCAATTTTTATGTATTTGTATTAATTTAATGTTAATCAATAAATAAATCGGTTTCTAAACGTGGCATAGACAAACCCACAAAATACTAGTATATGTCAATATCTACTTAGTCTGGCCATAAATACTGTTACACTTAATTATAAAAAAATATTACATTTGAATTTCGAATCTGTCA
>NC_052121.1:10582746-10625348 GCF_012273895.1 Zerene cesonia | reverse complement strand
GTAATAAATGTTATTTGCAGTTAACAATTTTCTTTTTTCTTTATTACAATATTTATGGCAAGACTAGGTATATAGAATCCACGGGACAAACCCATCATAACACGATATCGAGATTACAAGAAACCTGTTTACGATCATTGATGCGCATGCGCATCTTACGAAATCACATAGATCCATTGCAATTGGAACCAAAATATCCCATCAGGCTAAAGTTATAATAGACTAAAACAATAGTGCGAAAACAATCGTCTAGAATATTATTTCCATAATAATTTTGCTACTTAAAACTGATTTGAACTCGAAATATCTCGCAAAACTATAAACATATGTAAAAATATGAAATAATTAAAATTATTTATATTTTTACATATTTTTTGCCTTTGTAATTAAATATACAAATTGACCACACGCACGGGAATGTCTCATAATAAAATAATCATACGTTAATTATGATTGTCTATTGTCTATGATTAATATATAATAAGTTATGAAGTTATGTTCCGTTATGTAAATTGAGATCGAGACAGATTAGCTCTTATCTCATCTCAATCGGGACAAGCTTCTCAAAGCAAACATCCATTTAATTATAAATTATAATACTGGGAAGATTGTACATGTTAATGTATTGTTCTAAAGCACATAAGTCAATAACTTCCTATTGCCTGCTACATATTAAAAAACGCGTTGAACATATATAAAATTGATGTTTAAAATAACGTAATTTTAGGTTCAATGTATCAATAATTCAGCCAAATAAATTTTCTTCAAATATCAATAAAACCATACCACTCGTGTATCACAAACCAAAATACAAACAAAAAACAGAAATCCACGACTAAAAAGGTCATAAGGCGTTTATCCTTGGGCAAGGGTCATTGACCGTATTTGCGTAGGACCTGCGAACGCGAGGAGGGCGCACAAGAGCGTCAGCGAGGCCATGGCGCACGTGCAGCCTCCGCGACGGCTGGCCGCTTACTGACTAACCGACTATCAGAGCCTATCAGTACACCCTGCACCCACCTACACTATACGATTTACAAGACTCGCACTTACGTGCTTTTACACGGGACAGATACGGGACGACAACGACCTGGATATATATGTTAGGCATAAACCTTAGATAACTGAAGTTTATTCCAATTTAATAACTGCTCTATATGTAGAAATTAAATATTTTAATCTATGTAACGTTTTAATAGGTAATTATAAAATATTTAAAAGAGACAATAATAAATACTAGATAAGTTGAGCAAAGGAATTAAAAAAAAGCATCCAAGTAACTTTTTATACTTAATTCATTTTATGATGGAGAAAAGTCCAGCGATAGCATTTACATGGTTGCATGAAAGTACATTGCTTCGTTCGTTAGAGAATAAATAATAAACTTTTTTATTGGGAACTGGCAATGGACACCGTTTTTAACGGGACGATTATCAGTTATCAATACAATGTAATGTAGGAACTGACATTCACACATATATCAAACTACTGCTCGATTTATATACTTTTTCCTTTGAATAACTACTTCGCCGTTGACGAGTTTTTTATGTTAAACTATTTCAATGGTTTATTAAACGAAGAAAAATCATTATATGTGTGTGATACGTGAGTTAGATATAAATATCTACATATGTTGCTTTTTAATTACTTGTATTTGTAGTCAGGAAACTATTTTGTAGAATGTGGAACTTGGTAAAAGGGAAATCATTATAAAGAGGGAGACGTGAAAACTAAACCCGAAAATCAACAGAAAAAGTGATGTCCTAGAAGAGTACGGGGCAGATGTTACTCATCTGTTTTACTCATTGATTTTCTTCTTTTTTTTATGTCACATTCGCAATGGAGCTGGTAGGTCGCCTGATGGTAAGCGCTACCACCGCCCATGAACATTTGTAGAGGCGTAAAGTCGATTACAGACCTTACGCCTCTACAAATGGATTGCCGCCTATAAATTTGGAAGGGATTAAGAAAGGATTGGCGATAGGAATAAATGAAAGGACTGGGAAGGGGAAGGAAAAGGATATGGGCCTCCGGCTCCCCCACTCACCGAACGAAACACAGCAGAATGCTATTTCACGCCGGTCTTCTGTGAGGGTGTGGTACTTCCCCGGTGCGAGCTGACCCAATTCGTGCCGAATATCTTCATGGGTAAATAGGTAATCAGCCCTCAGAATCTTACCAAACCAAGACCTTTTTGTGAGTCACCACCGGGAATCGAACCAGGAACCCCCCGGGTCTATGCTCACGTGTTAACAACTGTAGCACAGATAACGTAACACTATAATAGACTGTAGCAAGGAGGCGGACACACTATCAAAATTTTCTGAATACTTAAATAAAGACGTAATATAATTAGGTACAATTAAAAAAAAGTCTCTTACGTAATCGTAAGAAATATGAGCTTTTTTAATCCGAAACATACCATCAATGTCGTGGCGTCAGAGCTCAGAGCAATTAGAAACAATTAACATGCACTGCTCTTAATGACTCGAGATTATGGTAAAGAATTATATGAGCTTACAATGTCCCTTAATTATTATATTACTTACCTAAAGTGTTAAAGATGACGGAGGGTGAGTCTATTGCTGGCGAATAGGAAACATCAAGCTAACTGGTGATGAATAAATATATTTTGTAGCATATTTTGAGTAGATTTTAACCTAAACTCGGCAACGAAATGTCAAATTGATCTCTATTCCGTTAACAGGTTAATTTTTGATTATTCTACTGAAAAATTAATCTCAAAACAGGACTCAAAGGGAAGCAAGCTTTCTTTATGCGCCTATGAGAATTTAGTCAAACTGTTAATGTTATATTAATTTATATATCAAGGATATAAGTATATGGAAGTCTACTATATTTTTTGCTTTTTTATTTTTTTGAGAATTCATTAAAATTTTTGTTTTTAAACACAACCTCCTGTAACATACAGAACAAGACTAGGACAGAACCGATAGAATTATCTTCTGTTAAAAACTCTTATATTATTATTTATAAGGTTGTCATTGAATAATTTTATTTACTAATTTCGTTTGTAAAAAATATCTATAGTCCAAAATGCTATGAGTAAATACAAACTCATTCGTACATACTGTGTCATAGAACTTTTCGTCTGGTACTGGATTGGTACTGGGTTAAAAAAGGCACCTGCTAGTATCATGTCCAACTTTATACCCAGTTATTTTAACTATATGACTGATAATTAGATCTAGGCGGATGTTGGCTGAGCCCTAGGATTCCTAACGGTGCGCGGCGTCGGCGGCCCGTGTGTTCCGTCTTAATTGTGATCATAATTAACACAAAAACATCCATATAGTATCCACCTCACCATTAGCAAAGACATTTTAAACTGTTAAAGGAAAATCTTGGATGTAACAGTACTGGATTCTCCAGTAATTGAATTATTTAATTATCGATAGGTCGGCCTCGGCGCCTGTATTTAATCCATTATATACGAGTGAAAATCCATTATCCCTACTAACATGATAAATGTGAAATTAACCTACCTATGTATACCTCTGCTCTTACCTAGACCGTAGGTTGGATTTGGGTTAAATTTGGTATGAAGATAGTTTAAAACCTGAGAAAGCACATAAAATATATATTTTTCTTTTTTAGCCATCTGTTTATTAAAACAATAATCTAATATGGTCTCAGATTTTCATCCGTTAATATGTTATTATGCTGAGATGCACATCCAGCGATGCATATCTCATCTTTTATCCGCGAATCTTATCGCAAGATCGGGTATGCTATTTCGCTTCAAGCGAGGAATTCTCACGCTGCCCACTCCCTGCAGCTCAGCAGCTAACTTATTTTTGTGATGTCTCAGTCTAGCTTGGTATTTCTTACTGTATAATTCAATTTCTTGCTTCACTCTCAGCAGTTTGAGATTTAGTTTCACATATTTATTGCTTATGTGTGGTAGGATATTGGACATGGAATATGAAGCACTTAAAATAGATTTTATTTCGAAAATCCTACCGTAATAGAACTACGCTGGTGTGTCTTTCACGACGCGAAGCCGCAGTTGGAAAGGCAGTGCTACTAATATTATAAATGCGATAGTTTGTGAGGATGTGTGTGTGTTTGTTGCTCTCTCACTCAAAAAGTACTGAACCGATTGCAATTAAATTTGGTACGTAGACAGCTGGACAACTGGAACAAACTGGACAACAACATATAGGCAACTTTTTATCAAGATATTCTTACGGGATACGGACTTATGCGGGTGAAACCGCGGGGCGCAGAAAAGAGTTCCAATCAATTTGTGTCCCTTTCTCATAAATAGAGTAAACGTAAGGTAATTATTTAAACCTGGGGATCCCTATCAAGATAATAAGATAAATTAATGTATTCCATTCACACCGATCCTGTATAACGTTTTAATTAAATCTGCTCACATAAAGTGGTTCAAAATTCTAAAGAATTCGGATACATACGTACATACAACCACGTAGGTAAATCATTGGATTCTTAAAAGTGTCTTAAAAATGCTCCCATAAATCTATCTAATGGTCTCTTCTAGGCTGCCTATGGTCATAGTGCACTTTTAACTAAATTAAAGATAACTTGTCTGTCAAGTGTTTATTTGGAAATACAAGCAATAGGCATGAAGAGTATTTGGAAACAAAACCGTTTAACAATATCGTCGCAATAATTGTGGATGGTTATCGGAAGTTACATCACTGAACTGTTGTACCTCGACTTCAAATGAGGCCATGGAGTTCTACGTATCTCTGAGCCTGCCGCGGCCCTTTAAGTCACGATGATCATAAGCCTTCATCCATAAGGGAATATCGAGTAACATCGTTCTCTTACCAAAGAATTTTCATTAAATGAAAGGATTTGTGTGTATAAAATAATGTCCGATTACAAACGTATGATTATAGATTCAATAATTCCCGGGGAGGAAACGAGGAAATGAAATCCCGAGATTATCTTTCATCGGAAATAACTTTGTGAACGAAAATCGAATATGGTGAAAGCTGAATTAATATTGTCGTTAAAACGTGCACTCGTTTTATCTTTAGGAAAAGTATTAATAATATTATGTTATATCTGTGGTAGTAGTACACAATGTAACAAATAACTTATTGTATTTCTTTCCTAACTTATTAAAACCTCAATAGAGATTTTTTCTGTTTGTAATGTAATTGTTAGCATTAACTAGCATTCTTTTCCCCTAACGTAAGTATTCCATACAGGGTCTACTCTATAAAGTTTTCAATATAATTCTAAGACATTATATCAAATTCACTATTTTTCAATGATATTTAATTAATATTAATTTGTAAATAATTAGAGACAACCCTAAGAGGATGTATGAAGCATGAAAAAACCACGGAATCTCAGAGCCGCGTCGGTCAGCGACACCACTATTGGATTCTGCACTATTTTTAATTATTACTCGACTTAAAAAAAGGGGTTTTATGGATTGAGTGAATAAGTGATTTTTCAAAATATTTCACTTAAAACGCACAAGTCATATTTCTGTTAAACGTAAATTTATATTAATCATCATCGTTTTAAATAATCACTTCTTTGTATTTACATCCACTGTCACTCCTATAAATTTTTAAACCATCTTTTTATAAGGTTATATTTTTATTAAGGGTGTTATTTTATTGTTTGCGCATCGGTAGCATTTTACCATTGCGCGTAGATATATGATTCAGAAATCCATATCTAATTGGATGCAAGAAAAAGAGACAGACACAGAGTAAAACTTATTTCTTTTCATATCCTTACGTAATTTTGAATACATAGTGATAAGAAAAAGGAATTTTCTCTGATAATCGTAACCCAAATTATAATAGATAGGCACTAACATACAGTCATTAAATGCCTTATCGAATGAAATTTTCTTTGTTGCTGAAAACAAAGCGAATAATTAGAATAACCTAAAACTAGTGGAAGATAATACAATGTGTCGGTAATTAGGTATACCCGGGAGTGGTCACGGGAGGGGAGGGGTGGGGTGGAGGGGGGAGGCTCGAGGGCGCAAAAACCTTGCGCTCCCACGCGCCGCTGTCACTATGCGCTTCATATTTATTGGGGTGTGTCCAGACTGTGGACGCTTATTCTTACAAATATTCATTTATGTTGAGGATGTTCAAATGAAATCGGTAAATGAATAGAAACTAAGATGCTACCGTTTATTACGAACCATTATTTCGATTACAAATAATAATACACACAGACACACACACACACACACACAAATACAAATAAATAATCGAAATGTTTCCATCTTATCGCATGATTTATCTCTGTTCCTTATGTCGTCAAATCGATTCTGAATTTAAAATTCAAATGGTAACAGACAGCGTTACTTTCGCATCTATCATTTAATGGATATATCATTTTGATCACAAAGTTTTCCCCTTAATCGGGAGTAATACGAAATTCAACTAACATGTCTAACCTCCACCGGCCTTTCATTATTTCCCTTATGCACCCAGCCCAACGACAGAGCACGTCATAATGATAATATCAACTCGTCAATGGCACTGCATTGCTGACTGTATAATTACCAGTGTTAGATAAGCTTCATGTTGTCCAGGGACGTAACCGGGATAGACAATATATTCCCTATTTTTATTCGAATGTAGTGTAATAATATACATGAATAAGGTTTTATATATTGACTGTATGATAGTGAGCTCTTGAAATGAAAACGACAATTTAATAATAGGTGAGTAATAGGTCATATCGTAATAAATTTATTTATACTGAGTTTGTTATTACTGACACGAATGAACGAAATTCAACATCATTTAAAAATCAGTTTTCATGTCATTTAACGAACTTAACATTTCAGGGACGAGGAAAAAAATTGTGTTATTTCTTACTGTCATATTCAGCAAAGGAGCTCGTGGGTCGTCTGATGATAAACGCTTCCGCCGACCATGAACATATACAGAGGTGCGAGGCTATTTGCAGGCCACGTCTACTAATGGTTTCCCAACTTATAAAGGTAGGGGATGGGGAAAGGATTGTTGGTGGAAACAAAGGAAAGGACTGGGAGGGGTACGGAATACGGGATGGATACTATATTTACTATACTATATTCTAAATTTTCAAGTTATTCTATACACTTCAAGTACTTTAGTTGATAGTATGATTAGAAATCTTATATTGTTAGAAGTATTAAAAGTTTTACAAATATGCAAAGAAATTTACTTATGTCTTCCTACATACATCTTCTCAACCATTTACAACAACCATCTTTGTAATCAAAATTTTAATTTTGATGACGATTATGAATGAAAACAAATTAAATTAATAATACTCCTACTTTCTAACAAAAAAAACCCACAGTTAGGAGTTTACTATCTAAAATATTATATAGATCAAAGTTTGTTTTTAATGCGATTTTATTAGCTTCACCTGTGCATCTTTGTATGAAACCGGCACCTTTATATTCGATTTAGAGCCACTTTAAAGACTTCATTTAAACTATGTACACTTGTCCATAATTGGTGACAATACAATCATTTCATGAGTTGATCTAATTATCCTGAGAAGCATCAAAGGGATTAAATAATTTCTTTTCGTATGCTCTATATATGAACGTCATTCTTATCATTTTAGCGTGCTTTTTTTGTAATATGTAATGTAACTTGAAAACTATTTGACCAAATATAGAATATAAGAGAGCAACACTTACCAAATAATATAATAGCGTATATAATTCACTTCATTTATATTTTATTTTTGACTCTAGCTTTAAACTCGCGGCTTCAGCCTCGTAATAAAAGAAACTTCCCATCGGAATGAGATGTTACAGCGCAGAGAAAAGCAGCTTATGTCACTCTCTAGCGTCCTAACTAGCTCTAAGTGCAAAAGTCATGTTATAAAACCGCGCGGTTGCGACATGAAAGAAAGAAAAATAAATAAATAAACAAACGACACGCATTTAGAATATTAATAAGGATATAAACACCAATATCAGTTGTACATGAACCTACAGAATCCTTTTTCTAGCCCACACCAAAAAATACCAATTTGATCATCATATATTTAGCGTTTCCACCCGACGTCTCCAAAACCGGCGAAGCTTTGAAATTCATAGCCTTTGTTCCTCAGACTAAGTATAATATAATAGTTTCCGTATGTCACCGAGTGTCCACAACATGGTGACAGTAGACAGACCACACAGGCGGCTAACGGTATATCATAACATTAATTAACTGCATCAAATACCGCGGTGTGCCGCTCACACTTCCTTCTACACGTTATTATCCATTCACACGTACTGACAGCGGGTTCGGTTCCCACGGGTGGCACGTTTTTCAAGAATAACGTGTGTTTTTCTTGGAAAAAGGTACTGGTTTGTATGCAGTTTTCATAGAAAAGTTCAAACAGAATGCATCAATTAAAGAATCGTCTAATTTTTGCTCTTTCAAAAAGCAATCGCTATAAAAATCATACAAGAAACACTATAATAATACTTATCATCAATCGCTTTTACTTTTTTCTGAATAAGTCAGGCAATAGCCAAATCTTACCTATTTTATTAAACTATATCGACATAACGAAAAAACGTAAAACCTTTTTATTCGTATAGTTTTTTTATAAACTAAATAATACATAGATTAACTATTCAACTGGCTTAAAAAAATGCAAAGCTGGTTAGGTTAATTCGATTTTTTTTTTGTGTTTGTTACCTCATAACTTTTTTCTGAGTGATCCGATTTTTATGATTCTTTTTTTTTATTTTAAAGCTAGTTCCTCCCATATTTTCTTATTTTAATTTGGACGAGTCTGACAATTTGTATCCGGTTTAGTTTAAGATATCAAGTAATTATTTGTATTAATACAAAAACAGTGCTTTTTCCTTCAAAGCATTACAATGTCTAACGTTAGCTACAAAAAAGCTGTTATAAGAAACTGTCACAGTAATATAATAATAGTTCTGTTTAGTATTTATTCAATAGATGTGATGTTATCACACATGTCGATCAAACTATTGTATAAATTTTCATAGAGCGTACAAATATTAATAAACGGTGAACTATAATGAACAGTTGCATGAAGAACTGAGTGAAATATAATTGTTATGCTTTTTTTTCAATTAATAAATTTTATTTATTTGTTATCACTATTACAATTCTGGTAGACAATATCAATTACTTTCAAAGCTCACCACTGCAAACATTTATATTTTAAAAAGGCGCCATCTGTTTTATGTATATAGAAACACATATCGATGTAAAGTTATTCACTTAACTTTCTTTAGTATTTTTTAAAGATACTAGATAGAGCCACTTTCTATTCTAAAAATCAAGTAACGTTCTGATTTAGTAGTGTCAAATTAAACAAAAACATATATTCGTATCTTTTAAATTTATAAATGAAATAATTAATAATTGGCATGTTATTTTATTTCCTTAGTAAGCTTTCTAAACCGGAATCCCGACGTAGAGTCTTTTCAATTAAGCTCTAGTCTAGAAAAAGAGAATCTAACTAATATATTTACTAAATATAATATGAAATGTGTGTATGTATAGTGCATAATTTACAGGTCTCTTTCAGAATATTACTAATCATATTAATAATACAATAAAGAAGGTAAAGTTTGGGAATTTGTTGTTATTACGTTGCATTGCAAATCTCAGGAACAACTAGACCGATATCAAAATATCTTTCACTGTTGGATTTGTTCGTGAACCTCGAGCGCTACATGCTATATTTGTACCATGGGCGTAGTGAGAGCGAACAGCTAGTAAAAAGGTTGTGTTTCTTTGTTTGTACGTATGTTCGAAGGGGGTAATCATAAGATGTTTTTAATCCTTTGATACGTCATTGTGGTTACATAATTATTGGCTTGTGTACACGTCAACGAAGTGGGCACGAATCATCTAGTCTAATGGGTGTCTGTTGTAGTTGATCATAATTTTTTTATTAATAATATAAATAAAAATATACTTTTATGACCCTCTCACTTCCATTGGAAACGATCATATAGCAATATTATGTATAAAAATAATATGCAGTGCTTACGAAAAACATTAAACGCCGCATTAGATGCGCTGTCACGATAAACCTTAACGAGACACTCGTCTGATATGCAATCAATCGTGTTTGAATACTGGAATAGTCGTGATGTAATATCTTACATATTATATGTTACTGTATTTACATATACATATACAACTCATGTGCCATGTTTCTTTAATTATTTTATGAATTATATTTTATAAGTACTCACTTCAACTGCAACACTAGTTTAAATTATGTAAGCTTTTTACCATATTGTGTCAGACATTCCGCAAACAAATATATAACACATCTTTCTAGTAATTTAAAAATAGTACAACTAATATATATTATTTTAGTTTTTAAGAAACTTTTGTGATTTTAATATTACCCGTAGATATGTAAGGATCATTCAAAGTGCAATAATTCTACATGCAATGTAATGTTATGATACAAAAACCACCCTTCACGCGCTTGATTAGGTTAGTATGTTTTATTGTAGAAGTAATTATTCATTCGACGCAACTTCTATTAAATAAGATAGTTATTTTGTAATTAATTATTGTATTTATGTTGTATTTATACATTTTTTATTCTAGTTAAATAAGTATAAATATCCATCGAGTTGATAAGCTTCTACAGACACCGATCTGAACGTCGATGTCTAAAATTAAATAGGAATTTCTAAATAACTTCTTTGCTAAAATCTTAATCGTCACAAAACCTGTCATACTCACTTTACGAAAATCTGCTATGTACAATATTTTGTAAGCCACGCGAGCGAAGCCGCGGTCGGAAAACTAGTTAAAAGTAAGTCGATATAACCAAAAGAAATGTAATATCGTATTACGTAACGTAGTCAAAATAATATTTCTCGCTACTAAATGTATGCTAAAGTTATATACTGACATTGTTAAGAATATATTTGAACCTTAAACATAAGAAAAGGTGGCTAACCTTTTCTTAAGAATATTTCAATTGAGTGTTAACGTTTCAAAATAAAGAAACGAAGATTGTATTGTATGTGGTAGTCGAGCACGCTTCGGCACGAATTGGGCCAGCTCGCACCGGGGAAGTACCACACCCCCACAGAAGACCGGCGTGAAATAGCATTCTGCTGTGTTTCGTTCGGTGAGTGGGGGAGCCGGAGGCCCATATCCTTTTCATTCCCCTTCCCAGTCCTTTCCTTTATTCCTTTATCCTAATCGTTTCTTAATCCCTTCCCAATTGAAAGTCGGCAATCCATTTGTAGAGGCGCAAGGTCTGCAATCGACCTTACGCCTCTGCAAATGTCCATGGGCGGTGGTAGGCTTACCATCAGGCGTCCCACCAGCTCCATTGCCGACTGTGACATAAAAAAAAAAAACCAAGAAAAGATCGTTCAAGATACTTTCCTTTTTGTGGTTCGTGGTTACATAATAAAAACAAAATAGATTTCATTATAATTTATTATAAAAATTCAAATGTATCTACGTATAAAAGATGTAATATCACATTCACTGTGCTTGCTTCACCAATAAATTAAATATTAGTCAACAGTTGGCCCCTGGGAGCCATAAAAACCAGTAACGGACATAAAATTTTATGAGGATTTCTTTAGTACGATTGCCATACACCTATGTAGTAAGATTTCATCCGTATTATGGAATTAAACATTTTCGATAAGGGAATCTTCAAATCTTAAATATTTTTAACAACGAATAGCATTCGATTAGAAGGCCGTTTTGTACTATAAAGTTGTACTAATTATCAGGGATGTATTATTGGATCCCACAATAATATTTTCACATGTCCGTTGCCGGCAGCCTATCCTAGTATTGCGCTAATCTCAATGTTGTCCGACGTGGTTAACCTGCGTCTGGAGGTTGTTGATCACCTCTGACGGGAGCTGGTCGCCGAGGATTTCGAAAAGATTGATCTTTTGGTTTCCGGGGATGGATTCGTAGGCTGCCAGTTCAATGCCCTCTTCGACCTGGTGGTAAGTTGATCAATTAATAACGATTATGTTTCAAAACTTTGACATTAAATAAAAAAAAACAATTTCCACTTATAATCTCAAATGGTATATATTAAAGAAGAAAGTTGTGCTTTTCGATATATAAATAAATAATATATGTACGAGTCTAGTATGATACGATAATGTGTATTAAATGAATAAAATATTTATTTACGTTCCTTTGTAAAAATATGATGTTCGTCAAATATAATCGTTGGTTGGATTGTTCCACCGTCCTTGATTTCATCAAATGTAATATTTTAATTTTAATATTTTAATCACACTCAACGCAAACAGCCAAAACTTATGTTATTTCTCTTATCTTGTAGTGAAATGCAAAACTAGGTTACATGTCCGCATGTGAATTTTAAGTGAGCACTTACTGTAAAGTTTCCGTTTGTTTATTTGGTATTCTTAAAAGCTGCCTTCTGAGAAGGTACGTAATGTACTTTTACTGAGAATATAGTCTTTATAAATAATTAAACAAGCGATAGGCCTGCTTCAGTCGTTGTAATGGAAGTTAATTGAACGTTATTGAGCTATAACATTGTGTTATAATAGTCTCTATCTGAAAACCTATAATTTTCATCCAGTATTGTTCAAACATAGACACGTACAAAACTGTTGTTATAGAACTATTTTAATACAAATTACGTAAATCTACACTATATTTTAAGGCCTCTGATATTAGGTTCTGATTCACATTAAGTTCATTGGTAAGCAGCTTTCATCAGGTATAATACGCGAATATTACAGTTTGAGTGCTCTACAAATACGTTTACTATTTCCTTTATTACCTTTTGAATAACAGCATCCTTGGGGATGAGGTATGTGCTTTGCGCCTGCTTGATCGCCTCCTTGCTGTAGGCGGCGCCCTCGCGCTGAGGGGCGGCACTCACGGCCACGGCGACCAACAAGCAGAGCACGAAGGATTTCATCTTGAGATAACTCCTGGGAACACCTGTAAATAATGAAAATTACATATAGATTCTGTTGGCTACTAAATGTATATATTCATCCGTCAATTACTATTTCATATGGATGTATTAATTTTTTTTTTATAACATAATATGTTTACCGTTAACGTTATTAATGTTATGTACCATGATTGACACGTAGATTCGATACGTTAGATCGTAAATATCAGTGCATTTTAGTAAACAGTCAATCTGATATTGGGATAATTTGAAATCATCTCAAACACACAAACAAAAAAAGAAATAAAGATTCTTCGAGTAATTAAAAATTATGAGGCAAAGTTAAAAAAAGTAGCCTTTGTGCTAATCCAGTCGATAATCTATCTCCGTACCAAATTTCTTACGAATACGATAAACTGTATTTCCGTCAAAGAGTACTACACCCATCCATCCATTAGTAGGATAACATAACACATTACCAAATCATAACATAATAACGCTATCCCATTACATCGAGACGCCTGGATGACGTCTTAATTTGACGTAATTTAAAGCTATGACAGGGTTGACGAGCATGTATCTCTTTACGAAACACGGTTACGTTACGAGCCATATACAATTAAAAGATCGCCTGCTGATGCGTCGGGCACACGTCGTGCATAAGTAACATGTCAGTATTACGAAATTAAAGGCTTAATATCATCGATAATGTTGCATAAGAGGCTGTCGCAAGATGTTGATAACTGCCAAATGAGGAGAAAGCAGTCGAGTCACGATCTTGATAGTGCAAAAAGGCTTCGTCCTGCGCGTGCGCAGAACGCTTGTAGGCATTTACAAGAGCTAATGGATTGTTTCTACGGTTTGAGAAAGTTGGAACCATTAGTGGAAAGGAATTTAAGTGTGCTTTGGTACGAAAACTTTCGTTTTGTGTTGCCAAATCTATAATGCATTTTGTAATTTATTTTATTTTGCACTTAGAATTTAATTCACTAAATACTCAAGCTTATATCGTGAAGAGATAAAGTTTGTTTATATGTCATATGCATTTGAAAATGCGAAATTTATCCAAAACCCGACGCTTGCAAAATATCGGTTTAAATTATCAACGAATGTCCCTCGAATATTGTCCCTCATTACAGTCGTGAGTTTGTGTGTCTATTTTTAACCGACAGAACAATAAAGGAGGAGGTTGTTGTGAACCGACTAAGTATATTGACATAATCTTAATGTAAGCCTTATCTATGAAACATGGTATGAGGTAATCTCATAGATGGTATTTGTATGTAAAGATATGTATAACTCGTTTTGACGGCGCTATCACTGACTTGATTTAACTGGTTATTTATTAAAATAATCTGATAAAGAAACCCGTTAAACTTCAAAAGCTGAAACGATATTATCTAACTATAAAGTATTTCTGATTGGGAAACATTTGTCCGGTTTGATTCGTCGTGTAATTTAAATGCTCGGCTATATTTGTGAATTATTCTCAATATCTAGTCTAATAAGAGAATGGTAGATGATCATTCTAGAACATAGAATGATTTAGCTAACGGGAATACGATATAGAACTAGAACAATCACAGTGTTTGTGATATGATGAGAGGACAAACATAAAATCACACTGGAAAATTTGTTAGCTATAATCAATTACATGTTATAAGCTAATAATATTGTTAAATAAGTAAACTATAAGACGATAGATTCTTTCAATATTATTTTAGGTTCACACATTTTTAAAGTATATGATTATTAGTTTGATTCGTGTAATTTATCATATAGAATACAGAATGGCCGAAACTGTTATATACAAATGTACAGCAGATGTACAACACATTATACTTGATGCAATGTCATGTCAACTTTAGTTATAAAGTCTTAGTTATGTATAGTTACATGCAGACGTAGAGGATTATAACGATATATGACATAATATGAATCTGGCATCGATCTCATTCCCTCGCATTACGCAATACAGGAAAGTGATGCTAACTCGCTCACACACTAAATGCATGTCGAAATGGAAGACATTTATCACTTTTACTTTTTCGTTTTAATACTGTCATTCTGTCTTGTATGAATGGCTTAGCCAAAACCAATAAATTTTCATCGAAACGTAATGTAGCTAAAGTAGCTTATAGATACATCTTATTTCACAATTGATTTAGAAAATTGAAAAATATTTAAAATATTTATATATTTTTTTTTGTGTCTCTGGTTGCTTGTTCTGGCTCCGACTGTTTACTCGAAATAGAAACAAAAAGAAAATTTAAATTTTGACACTTATAAATACCACAGTTATATTTTATATAAGAATTTTTAAAACCCGGAGATTACCCCCTAATATCGTCACAAACTCACAAACTCTTTATAATATTCGTATTTATAGATAGATTGTCGTAATTTTTTCATAGTTATCAAGAAAATCTTTAATTGAAGAAATTAAAGATTTAAATAAAAATCATCTAATTGTCAAAAAGACACGAAGAATATGAAATTATATTTCATTAACTAAATGATATAAAAGTTATTAATATACGTTATGACTTATAATCATCTACATGGACAAACGGATTCTGCTTCTATGCAAAACTACTGAATCGATATATATCTCCGTACTCTAATAAAGCTGAATAAAGAGTTTGTCTATGATTGAACGCCAGGTCCCTAGTCCCTGGTCCCTGAACCGATTAAAAAAATCCGTTGCTGTCCCGAAAAATACTTATGTTGACCGTAATAGGCTAAGAAGACATTGGAAGTGATAACATCTAAAACAAATATGAATAATATCTCAAACGTACAGCACATATTACATACAGATGTTAAAATTGTTTTGCGAAAATAACCTACGGTTCTTAAAATAGATACTTAAAGATACCATCGTGGTCCTATTGCAACTTAAGAACTAAAAGCTCGCCCCTAAATTTATTTTCTTTTTTTATTCTTTATGGTTTAATTATTTTACGACAAATACTTTTTAATTGCGACAAATTTAAGAACATAAGGTTTTACAATTTAAAATAAAACTGATGATGATGGAGTATGGACGTTGATGTCTTTCTATTGTTGTATTACTTTATGAAAATGTAAAACTATATATAAAATTCACATGTTTAAGATGTAAACAATCATATAAATCAAACGTGTTCATCATCATTCTAAGCTTTTCTCGTTGTTAGTTTTCTATTCTACATACATTTTTAATAATTTTTGAAAGAATATTAAATAAATATATTATTTGCTTTTTTATCCCTTGCGTAACAAACACCGGTGCATATTCGTAAATATCACACAGGAAATTTCATACATTCAATTCCTAAAATACCCGTATAAAATTTATACCTGAACGTATGATATTGAAAAAAATAGTGCCTTTTAATTATTTAATTAACAAACAATAACTCTGCCCAATCTACATGTAATAACAACAAATAATAACTAAATACAACACTGCTACATCCTACAAATAGATACAATTCACTATAACTATATAAACAATTAGATAAGTAACGTAAAGTGCGACTTACCGAAAGGTCGTGGAGTGAGGCGCGCGCGCACACCACAGTCTCATATATGGCTCTCTCCCCCCGCGGCACTTTCACCGCCCCGCTCCTGGCTCCTGCGGTGTCATCTGCCAGTTATGGCAGACCAAGGCACTAATGGTGTAACAAATTTAGGACCGTTTAAGGGACTGAGATGCGGCTGGTATGCAAATTCGTTCGTTAAAACATTTCGTGGGAACGGAGGGTAATTGGGTCAGGCTTAGAGAGGTGTTGTATTCAGATGGGTCTAAATAAGCCTAAAGCAACTAACGACGTTGTACATATTGTAATATAACAGCTGATCTGATCAGAACTGCTATAACAGTTGCTACACCAAAGCTGTTATGATAGAAGCTTTTAACAATGTTCCTTCTGTTTCAAGCTTTATACTAATTGTGTATAATAGGCCTAAACTGCTCTACAAATTTGAAATCCTGAATAAAAATCCCCAAATAATTTGTCCAGAAAATCCAATACCCGCAAATAAATTTTTTTGGAGATGAAAGCTTGACGAAGAGAAATATTATTTAAGGAATAAATCTTTCATTCGATCGAAGAAGTCTGTATCATTTTTATGTGCATTTATGCACAAAAGAGTTAAACCTAATTTTACCTTTTTCTCCGTATTTAAAAGTCCGTTCTAAGCTATGACCTAATTTAAAAACACAAATTCATTCTATCTTTATTTGCTATTTTCTTAGTACAAATTGGACAAAATGTAATCTTATCAAAGAGCACTCCTTCAAGTGACCGGAGCGCGTATGCTCGTCTAATTACATATTATTACTCTCAATTATTTACTCGGTACTTGTTCTAGATTGCAAGTGCTTGATTTGCAGAATCCAGTCGACAATTACAGATTTTTTCCCGCGTCTATGCTTATATAATATTTACTAGCTTAGCAAATGTGGCTTCACCTAAATTGTGATTATTACTTTTACTATTTGTGCGTTGCGCGTTTCGTTTGCGGTGCGGTAGCTTAAATATTATATTTGTGTTTTTTTATTTTTATTAATAGACGCCACAGCTAGGCATTTTAACAAGAATGTGTATTATTGGACAGCAGGAGTACTATTCACTTTTAATACATTACAATAGATTATTGATGGATTTAAAATATATACGTATAAATTCACAAAATGTAGAAAAATGTTATTAAGACTTTCCACATATCGATTCTTTTCTTTATTAACAATTGATACATTCAAAACAAAGCAGAATCGTTCATTATTTCACAAACTTTCCATTTTATCATGATGTTACTTTAATATCTGTTCTGGTAAAAAAAAATAAAGTTAGCAGATAAGTATGCTCTGTATTTATGAAAGTAATAATGTATGTGGATTTAAAAGCACATTGATAGGTCTAAACGGCAACTCAAATAATGACAATCGACATAAAACCAGCAGTGTACGTGCGCGTCATTGGAAAGTTTTTATAAAGATGTTTTATTTCGATCTCGCTTTTATACAATGAAAAAACATGGAGGATATTTGAATGAAAGCCTGAAATCCAGCAACACATCAGTTGTTATTAGATAAATTAATGAAAGTACCTGGATTTTTTTTTTTTTTTATAAATTGTGTTTTTTGGAAATTATATTTAAGTATATATATATATATATATATATATACAAGATTTGCTCGTTTAAAGATATAAGATATCAAAGAGATGTAAAGGGGTTAGCGAAGTTTTCTATCTATGATATAAAAGTGAGCTATGAGGCAGATGATGTAAATCTGTGGCATTGATCGATTTCTTGTATGGACAAGTAGGTGATTATTTTGTCTTGTCTCGTCAAGTCCCGCAGGAATCGCACCCAGGTCCGCTCGGTTCGGTGCTCACGCATTCACCACTGTACCAAAGAGGAGGATCTTTTGTCTGTCTCATTACGTACCTAATCTTACAACGATGAACATATTTAAACGGTATGGCCAACGTTAATGAAACATTATCAAATTTTATTTAAATCCCAACAAGTCTGAAGGTAAGATAATCTGAAACTAAACGAGTCTAAACAAATAAATAATAAATAAAAACATCACATGGCGCCGTATAATATAAGATTCAAATAACCTACCCGAAAATCATAGGTGTAATTAACCAGCCATATTCAATATGTAACTCAAGACGCAAAAGTTCAGACGATACCTTTCTACTGACCGCTCTCCGACCGCTGCCTTCCGCGCTCGCAATCGCTTGCGCACAACATTCCAAATTGTAAGACTCGTTGCTTGAAAGACGTTCAAAGCATTTCTAAATATTAAAATATTTTCAATTATAGACGTCTTTCAATGATTACCTATTTAACACCATGTTTTCATATATATATAAAAGCAATAACGTCTTACTGGATATTTGATTAATTATTGAAGGATAATTTATTCTTACTTATATCATTTCCGGTATATAGATTCTAGAGAATTAGGAGGCTAAAAAGGAGGTAATATGGACAACATTTATAGCGATGAAATATCTCATAACCATAGAGATTTCCTTCGACTACGTAGGTGTAGCCACGGGTAAAAGCTAGCACATTAATAGATACATTTAATCACACAAAAATATTTTACTTAAATTGCCGGTAGAGTGGCTTACGAACATTTAAAATTTGAGATCAAAACACTTAAATATTGCATTCGCAAAACAATTTGCCAAGTTGGATTTAAAAACACTTATGACCAATGGCGAGGTCAGAGGTTGGTGCGCAAGCGCAGCAACGGTTGGGCAATATCCTCGCAGGCGGAGTTCGACCAAACAATAATATGTATTGTAATTTGTATAGATATTGTATTTACTCAGTAAATTGCTTTTTCTAATAAAATTTATACATGGGAATTGGATCGAGACAGATTTGTATTAAGAAAGCTTATTTTAACGGGAATTACCAAAAGCAAAATGCAGTATTTTTTATAAGAATATAGTGTCGCCGTGCTAGGCAAATGCATAATATAAATATATTGTTTATCAAGTTATTGTTAAACGACCAACTTTCTGTAACATCTATAGTATTATATTATCTATGGTAACATTTAGACAATCCTATGAATTAAAAAAAAAAGAAACATAGGCAAAAGGTTCTATTGTTTCAACCTTAGTTATGTTACAAGGCTCAATTAACTAATCGATGCGCACTCTTTGTGTGGACATATTTCGATATATTAATTAGAAAGTCAATGCAAGCTCTTCCAAGGATATTAATTATTATGTATGAAATACTTTAAGTACGACGAAAAAAATCCTTAGAGATGGACGCTATGACATATAAAACTTGATTTATGATATACCGGTGTGAATTAAATGAAATATATTACTATAATGTTACGTTGTTATCACGATATTATGTTAAAACTTGAATCTTATTCTTATACATGATATTAATTAGCAAATAGGTGCACTTTTGTAAAATATTTCCATAGTACGAAACAAAAGAAAAAACCGAAGGAATATAATACTAGGCATGAGATTGTTGTGATGTTCCTTAGTGGATTAGGGTAAAAGAGCAATATTTACCTTTACAAAATTGCCTTGGGATTTCTTTGAGGCGCAACCACTTTAACATAGCGAAGCAAGCAAAGTTTACTAACTCGATTTAAAATAAATAGGTACGTACTTTTTATAAACTGGTTTGACAATGAAAAGGTAAAAAATCATCTATCTCAACCTACCATTTATATGGATATATATTAGCTAATAGTGCGTGCTTTAGTGTCAATGAATTATTAAAAATAAATTATTTTATGCCTAAATATTTTTTTTAAATATGTATATATTTTAAATAACAATAGAGGGTTATTTAATTAAGGTGTTGAATGAACTAATATTATTGTATAGTAGCCATCTCCTCCGGCATTGCCCGTTGTACTTATTAAATAGCCTATGTCAGTTGTCACTCTAGTGAGAATGCAGCTTTTTTAATATGAAAGAATTTTTGGAATCAATCCCATATTTTTTGTGTAAAAACATCTCAAACATAAATACAAATCCACGAAAGCACAAAGAGAAAACCCTTTATAATTAATTAAATTATCGCCACATAGCATAAAACAAAGTCGTTTTCCGTCTTCTGTGTCGATATGCTTAGCTTAGATCTTTAAAATGACGCAACATATATTGATGTTTTTTAAATAAGTTATGTATTTTAATTGCATATTAACATGACTATTGGATTGTTCTAGTTATTTCAATAAAAAAAAACATTGTTCCAATCTGATATACTATCAAAAGAAACCCTGAAAATTGTACCCAACTGATCCTAAGAAATAGGTATGCGTAATCAAATTTTACGAAATTTACGCAAATACCTTTCTTGTCTTGCATTTATTGAGGATTGTAAATGTGTATGGGTTGAAAAATGAAACACACGTTCAGTCTAATTTGTTTTATTTGTAAAAAAACAATCATAATTGAATACATAATATGAATGAGCACGTGCGCTTGTTGCCCCGGAAAAGAAGCGGTCTTCCGGGGCAAGAAGGAGCACTGGGCGACTCGACTTAGCCATAATGGTGAACCAAAATGTTTTAATTATCAAACGAATCAATTTAAGTTATAAGATTAGAAATTACTTTACCAGCTACAATCGTCAATAATACATTAATGATATAAACGAAGTTAATAGTCCTTTGGCAAATCAAAATCTCACACTAATATTAAACATGAAAGAACATCGAAACAAATTTAATTCAATCTGGTATCATTTAAATTATATTCATCACTGGTAAAGTAATTAATTTGAATGAAGATTAAACTGTACATAATTCTATAATTACATAATTTATATTGAGCTTGAATAACGCCTTATACGCGCAGAAATAGAACATTAATTTGTGCAATAATTAGACACTTTGTGCGTTAAAACTACCACTGAATATCATAAGTTAATTACTAACATTTGTACCAAATTTTGTCACATTCACAGGCAATTGGTCACGGGTCGGCTAAGGAGTGTTTAACCTAAAGTCTAAAGGAACTAATCTACTCGGAATGATTCGCTCGTTTCAACGCGTCAGCTAGCGAACATGGCAACATGGTTCGAGCGGGCAGACCCGCCGTCACAAATTGACTAGCTTGGTTAATCGATTCACGTTTCTCACTAAAATAAATAACTTACACACGAAGCTTTTGCAACGACGAACTACACTTAGCTAAGATTATAAATAATTTGTCCAACTAATATATTAATAAATTCAACCAGTTGACTGGCGGCTACTTAAATTATAAATACGCTAATTCACAATTGACGATACGATTCATCGGTAAATGAAAAGTCTCTACAATACATAGTTTCAATAACGAAACTTAATCGATACGAAATGCTGAAATTGAGGTTCCTTTAATTGTATTTGCGCCTCTCATGGAGCAACGCTCGAAGTATCTAAAGACTGTTCCGTCACCTCTTCGTCTGCAGGTGAAGACGCCTCATCTTGCTCATCCAAGGTTGTGTCGCCTGGTACAGCTGTATCGTCATTGGACGATGGAGATTTGTCCTCACTTCCGGATGTCGCAGCGTCAGAACTTGGTTGATCATTGCTGTTTTCCATAACTACTTTCGTAGGATGTTTATTAATAGTTGGGACATATGTTTTTTTGATTATTTCGATGTCTTTCTTGTCAATTGTGCTATTGTTATTTTGCGGAGCATTGTCAGACACGTTATCTATAGTAGGCCTTTTAGTTGTCGGTTCTACTTTGTCATTTGGTGGTGGGGAGTCGGTTATGCTATCTGTTTCGTCATCTTCGATCTCTACGTTCTTCTGCTTGTTAACTGAGGGCTGGCTTTTGCTTTTGAAAGGAACCTCTGTAATGGAATTTAAGTTCCAATTGTTGTTTTTACTTTTGTAACCAGCGTTTACTGGAATTAATTCTTCAGAATCCGAAATTGTAGTGGAACTTATACCATGATGTGAATCGGGTGAGTCAGTATGGTCACTAATTAAAGCCACATCGCCGACTAAATTTATTAAATCATTCAACACATTATTCTTTCTTGCGCGGGGAGGTTCAACAATCGCCGAATTTTTTTCGTTATCGGGAGCTATTTTGATCAACTCTACGGCATCTGTGGCACTCTCTTGAGAACCAAACGACGAAAGAATAAATTCTGTAGTTTCTATGTTTTCAAGCGAGGTATCGCTGCCTGGTTCTATTCTAGAAAGTGAGTCTGGAGTTGCATCAAAAGTTTGTGGATTAGCTGTAGAGGACGATAGTTTGTCATTTGAGCTTTTATCGGTAACTTCGTGAGGATTTTGATCACTCGTTTCAATAAGTAAAGAGCTTGGTTTATTCTCTGCACTAACATCAGTTGTTAATATCAGTGATCCTTTTGATTCTAGCATATTTTCAGTCGTCTGTGGTGTTATGATATCTGCTCGAGGTTCTTTAAAACTACTTTGTCCGTCCTCTTCGTCTCCTAATATTACCGCACCCTTATCTGATGATATGAGCGTATCGTCTGTAGCTTTTAAATCTTCAGCAGACTCTGTTGTGGGAATATCAGTTGTACTCTCCATATCATCTGTTGTCTCATCTGCGATAAAGGAGGGAATGTTAAGAATTTGAGTAGGAAGGACAGATCTTAGGTTTATCATAGAATTTTCCTTCGACGTAGAAGATTCCGTGCTAGATAAGTCGTTTTTAGTAGAAATCCCAGCTGATGTTAATTCCTGTTCAGATACATTTTCCGTAGAAATAGTCATTCCATTTGTTACATATAACATTGTTGAAGGCGATTCTTTAATAATAGGCGCTTCAGTTAAAATTTTATCATTAGATGTCAAGACATCATGCATGGAGACGTGATCGTTGTCTAAGTTTTGTTCTTGTAGAATTTCGTCGTCATGGTTACCGACTACGGTAAGATCATCGGGTATCGGTGGAAATGCTGGATTATGGTCGAATAATGATTGGTCCTCTTCTTCAATCAAAGGGGCTTTTGTTGTGAGAGGGCTAAGAGATATAGGTTGAGATGGTGCACCCATTAATATCAAATTTGGTACATTTGAAGGATATATTTCGCTGTTTAATGAGTCTTGTGTAGAAAAGCTTATTCTTGAAGGATGTGAATCACTGCCCTTTTCGTTAGCATTATCTTCCAAAGATGTTTTAGAATCTGAAGACTCGTTAAAAGGAGATTCTGTTTTGAGATCGCCAGTTATTTTTTCAGACGTTACTTCACGTGGAATAAGTGGGGATTTCGATGATGAATATTCGGCGACGTCCATATTATGAGGTGAAGGTAAGATTTCCTTAATCTTCACATCAGTGACGACAGGTATTTCAGAAACGGGTGTGATTTCTTTGATTGTTATTTTGGGAACCGTAGGCTCGATTGGTATGGAATCGGCACTCGTGTTGACTTCCACAGCAGGCGTGCTTGATACCGATGGTGTCATTCCATGGACAGATGTAACTCCTGTAATGACATAACATATTACTATAATTATTTTTCTTATTTAACAAATGTAGATTGAATTCTACATACACTTCCAATTTCATAAAAAATTTCATTCAAATTAGTTGAATTGTCGCATTGTGAACCCGTAGCAATTCTGATTTATGCTAGAATAGAAGGTTGTAAGTTAACTATATGTACCTCTAAGAGGGCAGTTATCATACTCCGGGCAGCACCTGCCGGGCACGAGGCGCGGCTGGCAGTCGTCCCGCACGAAGCACGCGATGCGGCGGCAGACCACCTCACCCCCCTGGCAGTAGCACACGCGACAGGGGTCTTGTGGGTCTACTAGCTTCTCGCCATTACCGTATACACGACCTTCCTGCTCGCATTCTGAAATTTAAATTTATCTTTGGCAGCAAATGTTGTATGAAAATGATAACAGTTTTATTTGTAGTAAGGATAGTATTTTCTTGTGTTTGATTTTAAGCGAGTATTATACATGTAGAAATTAAAAACTTTTTAACGGATTTTAAACGCGATTTATTCATTATATTATTAACCCGACGTTTCGAACACTTTACAGCGAGCGTGGTCACGGGGAGACTGAGATGTTATATGTCTTGAAGGTCATACAAAAATTGTTGTTTGTGAACTACCTCCACCTATTTCTCCGCAGTTGGTATGTGGAGTATTTTTCTGGATGTTGGCAGAGGCAGCAATTTTTGTATGACCTTCAAGACATATAACATCTCAGTCTCCCCGTGACCACGCTCGCTGTAAAGTGCTCGAAACGTCGGGTTAATAATATAATGAATAAATCGCGTTTAAAATCCGTTGTAGTTAGGAGTTTTTCTACCAAAATATGATAAATAGCGATAAAGAAATGATAAAATCATCCCATAGATACATTAAAAATGTTAAGTATTACCACACTGATAAGTCGGACAGCAGTGGTCAGGCCGGTGGACAGCCTTACACCCGGGTCGCGGCTCGCAGCGCTGCTTCTCACACTGCACCTCCCCACCGGAGCACGCGCAACGCTCGCAAGCGCTGGCACCGGGGAATTCGTCCCCGGACATGTAGACCACGTCACCTAGTGCGCAACTGCCTGGAAGATGAGGAAATTTTTTGTTATTTTTATGTACAAGAAAGAGTTATGGGCCAAAGATAGGTCCTTAAGAACACCAAATAATTAAATAGCTATAAAAAAACGAATTCTCCCTTCAACAAGAATTGTAATCCTAAAAGTATGGATGATTCTATTATTTGTTAAGGAAACAGTTGCTTTTACATGAAAATCCCGATTTCAATTGTGGAAATAATTAGTTCTCAAGACGTTTTTAACACGAATTCTCACCTTCTTTTAATCCCAAATCCATGCTCGTCACATTCGGCAATGGGCCCAGAGGTCCTGGAAATAAGGAAAAAATATTTTTAACTATAATTTATTCAGAAAAGTTTTGAATTGTCAGAAAATTAGATTTTTGATGAATATTTTTTTCTAAATACATCGATATAGTAAAAACAGAGGTAAATTAGCAACTCTGTGTTTATGAAATTCGTATACAGCGATGACATTCAATCAATAAAATTCTAAAAAATCATAAAACGTTGATTTGAAAATCGATCAATCAAAATTATTTATGTAGAACGTACTACACAGTTATTTATCAAACACACTTGCTTTTACTGACGCAGTAGATATGCGTATATTTAATCAACATTAATATCAAGACGACGACGAACATAAAGCTCTTATATAACATTAAAATCAATATGCAGTGAAGAGTAAACATCGAAATCTTATATAATTCATATACCATATAAACATTCATGTTATACGGCCTAAAGTCAACGGTAAAACCCTACAAAGTTCAAAGCCCACTTGATTTTTTCTCGAAGACTTCACGGAAGGACCCTTAAGCGCTGAACCGTGGATCATATAATGATGTGCACCCTTGAAACGATCCTATACGCTTCCACGAGTATCTGTAAATTATTTAACAAACACTCCAACAACATCTTAGATGTATTACGTGCTTATTGTTATTAATTACCGTGTAATAAATGATGTAACATTGATAATACTAATCGAGTCATCGCATAAACACAGACAAAGTGCTTTTTTATAAACCTAATTTATCAAATTCAACAATACTAGAAAATATTTTACATGGTTGTTTGTTGTATTTAAATAAATTCCAATATTTAACAGAACACGTGAAAACTATAACCTATTTCATTTATATATTTATTATTATTGCTATACGGCATAGCAATGCTCTTATATATACCATAGTAGGTACTTTGAATTTCATTCCCCGTCTACAGATCGATTCTATCGTGTCTTCATGGTCGCAGTCTAAAAGGTCCAAAATGATAAAGGGTGGAATTATAAAAGCATATTTATTTCAGCGTATTCTTGTGCACCAACGTGTACACAGCGCAGCTGTATGGTCTCCATTAAAATAGATCTCCATGCAGGAAATTCTTAAGAATTCTCCGAAGAAGTCGTCAGTTTAATGGTTTTTCTTTTACACAGAGTATTATGAACATGTACAGGTCTGCGTTCCACCAGTTATCAAGCAAACGTAATCGCATGATTTCTGCTCTAAATCCGTCGCCTGCGAGAGCGAGAGAGTGATTCAAATCATTATTTTCCCGCACTTTCGTTCCAAAGCCAATTATTATATTTTTGCAATTAGAACTTATCTTAATCTTATCATTTTCACGTCAATTATCTTGCTATTACAATTGGTTGCAGTTCACTCTTCATTAGAATTAATGAATTAATGGGACACGAATGTTATTATTTTGTTTTTAACGGGTTATTCAAACTAATGACTTCATGATCGTCATCATCATCAGACAATATATGTTCCCACTGCTGGGACACAGGCTCCCTATGACGGAGGCCAAAACACTAGTGACTTATTTAATTTAATTTCAAAAATATCCTGAGTCGTAAGAAAATTCCACTATTAGTTCCATAAACTTTCCAAGGAAACTGAACATTGCAAACTAGATATTTCCTGAATAGCAGTTGAAAAATCGTCAGTTCAATTATTTGGGGCATGTGACAGATAGTTTTTATTTCAAAGGAATAATCGGAATAACTGAAGCATTGTATCAATTCAGCCGAAGCCAGTTTAAGGGACCGCTAACTTCCCTCTTCGAATTGTGTGGAAAAACATCGTTTTCCGAATTCATAAAACGCACGTTAGCGTACGAGTTACGTAAAGCCAGGCACGAAGGCATGTACAAATGTTAACCCAATTGGATTCCTACTCGCGGGCACTGGAGCGTGAGGTGCGTCAATGCAAGCGAGTGACGTAAGGGAGATTGCTTTCGTTATTCTTTTGCGAACCGAGAAATGAATGTGTATTGTCTTTATGTTAAGGATGGACCAAGGAATCGACGCCTCGGACGAGTAGGTTTACTGGTAGAATTATTTCTAATGATGTCGTTTTCTTGCCTTCAACTTTTTACTTGGAACTTCGTAATCGTTTTTTATAAGTTCTTATGTATCGATTTATAATTGTATGAACAGATACGAAAAAAGTCGACAATGCCTTGCCCAATCTCGGATGTTGCGCAATTATGAAATCTTCCGTTAATATTTAATGAAAATTACTCAAAGCAATGATATTAAATATCATTGTTATGCTATATTATTGTCTATCTGAACAAACTAACTAATGACATCGTTCTACATGTATACTTCAATATATTATTAATATATCTTTTGTAATTTTATGAACAGCAACATTAACGAATTAGAACAAGATAGTACACACTTACTTATTTATTAATATAATTGTGTTGTGGAAGAGCAGAACCTCCTGAGTCAAGCATTTTTTTTTTTTTGCTGACTAGAAGTGTTCCGATCGTAAATTAGTTTAAGACAACTTGTTAAAGAATGAAGGAAATAATTTTGAATTTTTTATTATACTCAAAGATGATGTAGAAGCTTATTAAGGAAAAGGCGCAAAAGTAATAATTAAATTAACCACAATAATACGCAGTAATCGATCAGTGAGGTTTCCTGGAGTATAGCATGTCGATATCGAATGTCTGCTGGTCAGAAGGCATTGAGCCGACCCCGCCCTTGCGTGAACCCTAGCGTAGGTGATAAACAGATGTAAGGTCAAGGGAATTGATATTGACCCTGGGGGTAATAGAGTATTATTACGAAATTTTAAATATAGTTTACTTATTATTTAAATTAATTATCGTCTGTGGAAGTCTAATTGATAATTTAGCCGTTGTTTTAAGTACGTTCAATATGTGGAAAAAGAAGCCAATTCCAATTTATTATATGGATTATACCATTGATTTTCTACCGTGAGAAGTATTTGATACGTCTGAAGACAATTTCCCTATTCATATAAAAATATTTACCTGAGCTTCATTTTAATACCCAAATACGAGCTTACCGCGTTCGCAATTTTTTCATAAATCCCTATTATGCATCAACATAAATGCCACATATAAACGCTAAACACAAATTTAGAACCTACGCAGTAATGAAGTGTAACACGCCTGATTAAGCCGGTTATACACGAGCTATTTATGTCCGAAGTTAATCCGACACAATTATCCGGCCTGCTGAGCTATGGTCTCATTTCACGCTCGTGTGTACCGGCTTAACGCCTAATTACCTTATAAAGTATGTAGGGTATGCCGGGATGTTGTTTTGGGCATCTTTAGTTATATCATCGTTATGTTTTAGTGATAGCTTCACGAAATAGGGTGAAAATGTTTACGTTTATAACTTCGATCGATCTCTAAGTAATAGATACTTGATTTGTAAGTGAGAAAACACACTGCGAAGATATTAAAAGTTCTATACTTCAAGCCGTTGTTTCTTTTCTGAATGTAAAATCGCTCATATAGTGTTAAAAATGTAAGAATCAAATGTAGAATTACCTTTAACTGTTTCTTATTTTATCTATCAAATAATTTTATCAAAACTTATACTAATAAATGTGATGCTTGTGAAGTAACCATTTTAAAAAAGTTATAGACGCTTAGCAATCTTTTTAATTACTGAATTAGTCGGATTTTCCTTATACAGAAAACTTATGCCCTTATACTATGAGGAAAAGTATATGCCTCCCCCCCCTCCCCTAAATGGTAAATGTTAAAAGTATGTCATGACGATTTAAAAGTGCTTTTACAAGAAGTCTAATTGAAAAAATTAGTTTTAGTTTGAGCTCCCTACTCACCCAACGAAACAGTATTTAATTGTTTCACGCCGACCTCCTGCGGGGGTACTAACTACCTTTCTTATCCAAGACTCTACAGTTTTACCACTCAAGTTCTCATCTCATTGTCCTCTGTTACTAAAATTTAGCGTCATGTATGGATTCACCACTGTACCAACGAAGCGGATATTATAAATAACAAAATAATAGAACGAATACAATGATGAAGATATTGTTTCTATAATCGGATACCGCCATTTATAATAAAGATAAGCGATGGGGAAATCTCGCCTTATGCCACCTCACGTCCGAGTGTTCACGGCATGTCAACACTTTCGTTTCCGCTCATGATATTAATTCTACAGATATTCTGGACGTTTCTAGAAGCGACTTTGTATGAGAAAGTAAATATGTGTGTTTATTGACTTGCAAATCACATATTCGTATTATTTTTGATGAATCGCTTGAATTGTGTGGTACCTATGATATAGTACATGTTAAGATTTAACGATATTTCTTATGTTACCGCAACCAAGAGATTCGATTCCGACATAAACAAATAGCCTAAAGACCGACTCCCGCAAACGGAGCACATTGTTAACATTTCGTTCATACAGTCATTCATAATATTCTTTACAGAAATCAAAACCGTCTTTAAACTGGTAGTACTAAAGATATGTAGAGAGCAAGCTGGACTCGCGACACTGAGGGTTACATACGGTAAAGGGCAATTGAAATAAAAAGGTTACTCATCCAATATCTGATCGTGACCATTGTTTAACCTCTATTTCTATTATTTGTTATCTAACTATCACGGTTCTCGAGATGGACACACAGGTTAGTGGCAGGCAGACGGACGGACAGACAGCGATATCCTAGTAATATGGTCCCATTCTCCCTGTTGGATACGGAATCCTAAACATTATGCACAAAATAACAAAACTATTGCGTTTTTTTTTTGCCAACAAAACTGCCTTCATAGTTATTAGACATTAGACAAAGGTGTGAAGGGTAAACATGCTCCATATAATATTATTGCGTTTGTTATTTGAAACAAGTTACAGATAAAACAATCACAATTATGTAATAAAGATTTATCTATCTATGAACGTTACTGCAGTTTTATGGTTTCACGAAAGAAAACAAACGAAATGAGTCATCAATGTGAGCTCTGACGTAAGTTATTTGAACTATTCTGTATTGGAAATAGATTGTTCAATATAACATTATTCATGAGGTAAAGCTGCGTTTCAACTTTTCCCTATGAGACTGAAAATTATAAACCGCTTACAAACGAAAGTTTAAAATCCAAACAATAAACATTGGCACACAATAAACTACCAGCGTCTTTATTTCATAAAACTTGTATCTTTTGAATTATATAGGTAAAGAGATATTAATTGGAAATTAAATTAGTACTATTTTATTTATTTTTGATTTATTGTTATTTTAACTGCTATAGAAATCTTATAACGCCATAACACATTAGAAAAATACAAAGTCAAATAGTAAATAATGAGCAAATCTCATTCTTGGAAACAGGAACATACATGGAAATAAAATCAGTTCTTTATTTCTGGGATTTTTCTAGAATAGTTTTAAAGCAAACGAAATTGATTTAAAACGTTATATTTTCGAATTTGAAACCACGATATGCACATTTATAAATGTTAATACAATAATAACACTTTTATAAATGTTGCCTAACGTAGTAGGTCGCGACTCAGTTACAGTGTACACGCAGCTTTATGACCATCTACATGATTCAGTGTACTGCAGACTCATCTTCTGTGCAAAGGTCACGTACAGTGCTGGCTGTTATCAAATTAAGGTGTGTGCTTTGATTCCACGCGATTAGTGTTAAGAGGTTCCTAGCTAGCGATTGAATGTTAAAACTATGTTATCTAATGATAAAATTATCTCATAAAAACATGTACTCCGATTAGTTATATATTATATCTTATTTATTTATAAAAACTCTACGATGATTTTACGATTTACGATTTTTGTGTCCCGCAAAAAATCCCGCATTGATAATCACCTCCTATTTTTGAAGTCGGTTGAAAAGAAAAGAAAAGAAAATAAGTAATTTTAGCGTGTTTATCTGTATTCTCTTAAAAATTACAACTATAATAACAAGACCGCTATACATTACCGCGTAACTTTCTCTTGACTTCCTAAATTCTTATACCAAGTCATCAATGAACACGTGGCAAATCGAAATCGTCGGTTTCCTCGTCATAATATCCAGGTGCAAGATACAGAGTGGTACGTGAGCGATCGATAGGCCTTCGCCCCGCATGTTTATCCAAATATCTACGCAAGGTTTCACAACATATTTATTTGGGTGAAAGATGACTCAAACAACGTTTTTATTAAACATAAACGAATTTTGTTCCACAAAAAATTTGGGTCAAACGTATTCTAAAATATATTAAGTATCTATCGTATGACATATCAAGAAAACCAAAATGCATAAAAAAGTGAAGTCCCGTGTCCCCTAGTGGGGTATGGGGCAGATGATATACATCTGTTTCACTGATCGATTTTTTTTTATGGACAAGTAGGTGATCAGCCTTCTGTGTCCTGCCAGATCGACTTTTTTTTTTGTGCGTCCCCACCGGGCGTCGAACCCGTCGTCGGTTCTACGCTCACGCGTTAACCACTGTACCAAGGAGGCGGTCAAACACTTTTGTTTAAATGCATAGTGTATTAATACATTATATGTTTTAATGAAGATACTTTATTACACTGAAAAATCTTTTTCCATTGAATGATACATATAAAGAAAATAAATAACATTTCGCAAAGCTCCAAAAACTTCTAGACATCATGAATGAGTTGCGAATCGGAACCGCGTGGAAACCATTCAGCGATGCGTCACTTGGGTCAATAAAGGGCAAACTTTTGTTTTCATTGATCTTTTTGTTTGAATTTATCTCGAAAAGCCTATCAGTCAATGCGATTACAATATTAAGCAAATATTTATTCGATAAGTGTATTTTGGAATTATTTGTTTGTTTAGCCTAAAGTTTATTAAATTAGCTAAAACGACAAATAAATGCCATATTTCAGAACACCATAAAACTTTTTGAGTTACGAATTTTCGAGAACGCTATATTTCTAAAAGTTCTTCTAGTATGGGATCATATTTAACCTAATTAGGAAATATTAGTTCCTTTTTTCCAATAACAACTACAAAGACGTATAATTTAAATAAATCTTTATTTATTTTACCTTTACATTAAATGGCAAATCTATAATTATATGAAGGTAGAATGTAAACATTAATTTTATGACCACATCAATATTCAATGGTCGATAAGCCTCAGCTAAGTTCGATTTAATCATAATTATGCGAGCCATCATTCATTATTGACCCCTAACACTGCAATTTACAAAACAATGTCTCGATTATATTGTGGAAATTTACATTAGTGCTTTATATATATGAGTCTGTAGTAGGTTTTTCAGGTAGAATTTATATACTAGGCCTAGATTGGTTCTGTCCTAACAAGATATTATATATTTTCAGGTTTTACTGATTTCGTGACTGGAAATATATACATACCTTAAACTGTCTGATACACATTTTCGTTGAATATAATATGTAGCCTCCGCAAAATATATGTCCCTTACTACAAGCTCATAACTGACTTCATATCCATAAAATATTAAATTTATAAAATGGGAATATCTGAAACATATCTAATAAATTGTGAAAATATAAATATACCTAATTTTAGATCTGTCACTGCCAGTAAAACAGTAAATGCGAAAAGCTATCTTATAAACTTGCAGTATGGCGCCAGACGGTTGTAAATATGTTTAATTACCACCAACAGTTCCTGGCTTCGTTAGAAATCTCTGATTTTCCCCATCTTGTGTAACTGGCGTGCTTATTTCTATGTGGAAAAGATTGTGTTGGCTTACTAAAGGTTCACGTTAACAGTATGTATGATAATGTTTAGAGTTAACGATAGCAATAATGAATTGTTTATTTTCTTTGATAAGTAGAAGCCTTAAAAAGTGGTTAGCAATATTAAGTCAATCCTGTTTTAAAATTACAAAAAATACAAAAACAGGCGCTATATTCATCTGAATATTAAAAATAATCAAAAGAGGACAAACTAATTTTAGTTTTTTTTTTTTTATCAGCACGGTTTCGACGAGGTTTGACGAGTTACCGCTCCGACTTCATTTTCCTAGTCGTCCGTTAACCATAAAATGCAGTAAATTTAGAAACGCCTTTGTTTATGCGAACATCGGTTGTAAAGCGTCATAAATGATTACTATGTTACTTATAGCATTACAAAATGTGTATACTCTTATCGAAATACATCTAACGGTAGAAGCAATGAAAACTACAAAGTAAGTGGCACAGATAACGAAGGAGGGCGAACCTCACGTTTCCCTCAGCGCCCTTCAGATCCTCTTATAAGAACTATAAGAGGAATATACTTATAGACTTTTCAACGAGTCTTGAAGAATCGAGCATTATGTTGCTAATATTAAAGCATATATAATCAAACTGGTTACATTAGCCTTACTTTATCAGGATAGATAAATACATTTGTTTCATTGTATCGTACGGTTTTGTGCCATAAGATTAAGAAGGTCTGTCACTTTTTGATCTTAAATTATGTGTAAAAAATTAGGTCAATTGGTTGCTTTTCGGCCATACAAAAAATCCTTTCAAACACTGCAAATTCACACAAAAAGACATACATTTTATCATTCAGAAACGGTGGTATAAATGAATATAAAATTGAAGCAGAATACAGATGAGACTTACAACTACATTTGTGTATTATCAAAACTTCTTGTTATTTGAAATAAACTTTGGGTATTACATACATAGCATAAAATATTGTAATATCATACAATGTAAACAACACTGAAGAAAACCTGCAATGAATTCATGTAACGATGATGCGGTAGGAGTAATACTATGTAACGAAAGTGGGGTTGCAGGCTCGGGGCTGGCATATATGTGATTGCAAGCTCTCCTCCAGATAGCGAGATGTCATTAGGTTGCGCTAACCTCGTGGGGTATGTAGCTGTTATTATATGCACATTTTTGTTGACAGGTACTTAAATAAAATGCAACATTTGCTAATTTTGGTCGATAGTATGTTGAATACAGATACTTTTTAAGATAGATATACAATGAGAACGCTTGTATAATCTTAAACCAATTCAATATGTTTTACTTTGAGTAACTGCATTAACTAGACAATTGACAAAACCTATTGCGATTTATTTATAAAAACTTTATGGTCCATCAATTTATTTTGACTAAAGAATAAGACATTAACAATGTTATTGCCTTATAAAGAGGCGTGTACATGAGCCCTGGGAATTATAAAACAGTGTGGAAAGGCGTTTAAATGCTGTCACGCATTAATAACAACGATTAGAGCACAATCAGCCGTCAAGTGGCATAATAATCAACAATCGACAATGGCGCAATTAATCACGCAGTTGAGTGAGACCGGGCACTTTCAGCTGTTCAAATACTTACGTTGTTTGAATATATGTATCTTATAAGGATACTACAAACATGCATAATACTAGGACTCAGATGTGGATCCTTGACAAACGACCATTGTACCATTATTGTACATTGCAATAAATTCAATGAAAGTCGATCCCGATCGAAGCCCGGGTCCATTGTACTCTTTCACTTTGAAATTTTATTTTAGGATAGACTATGTTGCTAGTGTAGTTTCGTCATTTATATAAAAGTAGAAAAACAATGGACAACATCAAATGTTCTCAGGATAACAATGCTCATTCTTACTATATGCTTTTATTGTGAAAAGTTTATGAATATATCAATGTAGATATAGTATTGGGATATTCCATATTTTAAAAACGGTTAATTATTTTAATACATATTTTATATGCAACGCATATAATACATATCACTGTGAAATAGTATATACAAATATTCAAAACCTAATAAGAACTTCCTTCTCCACATACATATTTGTTAAACAATTTAATATACCAAACTAAATTAAAAATCGTTGCAAATATACAATATGGCATTAAAAAAAATATTCTTCCGATCAACGATTCACATAAAACCATCGAGGTCAAAGTTAAATCGTAAGATTGCCTAATTAAAGAAGCATAACACTAACTGACCACAGCGCTCTCTGAGTCACGCGCGGAATGCCGCCGGGCTGGACCGTGCCCCCCTCCCACCCCACCTCCCCTCCTGCCTAGTACGCATGGGAATCGCATACATGCCCCTGCCACCCGGCGCCGCGCGCTATTCGCGAACGGTGAGGTAATTAATCTTTGAATTCGGTGAATCATAGATACATCCGTTTTTGATGATTCGATGATACAATTCGTTTGGGAGTTGTAAATTAAGATTCTAGAATGAATTTATACAATATTTCAATAGGAATTAATGCTACGTTTAACAGAAAGATATGCAATAACACATTATGTATACTTATAAACCTTCCTCTTGAATCACTCTATCTATTAAAAAAAACACATCAAAATCTGTTGCGTAATTTTAAAGATCTAAGAACAGACGGCGCAAAGCGAATTTGTTTTATACCATGTGATGTGGCAAATAGAACTCTCTGACATACCATCAAATCATTTAACAGTTATGACACTAGTGCCATTTGACCCTGACCGTACCACGGGGGCGGAACAGTGACGTCACACGCCCACACGCCAGACTAGACAATTGGCCAGGATGACTGCGCTAATCCAGCTAAATGAACTTGCAAGTGAAGCAATTTATATCATGCAGTCCACTACCATACAAACCTTTACGAATACTACAGTAGATTTAGAGACGAAATATTGAAATTTTTGGTTGATTTTTTTTTTTGTAAGTTTATTTGTTTGGATGTTTGTCCGCCAATCACATTGAATCTACTAAACGGAATTTTTGTGAAATTTTGTATAGAGGCACGGTATGTGCTGACTTGGGTTATAGGATAATATAGGAGAATATCCTATATTTTGATAGACTTTTTATCGCGATTATTTAATCTTGGCTCCCTTGGGATAAAACAGGAATTTTAAAGCGGTGGGCCCGGGACGAGCGTCCAGTAGGTAATAGACAAATTGCAAATTCAAATAAAAATAGAACACATTTTCGAAATGATTGTTTAATGGAATATTCGACGAATAAATTGTAACCAAGGATTGAAAAATCGACCCTTAAAATTATATATAATTGGAATAAAATAATGCAATATTTGAGTTGCATCTGGTCTCCGTATAAGTGATTTTTGTCTATTAATAAATAAAAAACTCGATTTACGTAATTTGATTGACATAAACAATATGCATAGTTTTATAATTTCATGTAATACTTATTAATAACTTCAAAACTGTCGAGTTGTAAGGAATTATTGCTCACACGACCTAAATTAAAAAGACAAGCAAGTGAAAAACATTCCACATGCATCGAAACCTGATCACTAGACAATGGTGCAATGTGCTGACTTCGAGTTGTTACCAAATAGACAATTGCTTACGACTCAACAAATCTATACTAATATCATAAAGCTGAACAGTTTGTTTCTTAGTTTGAACGCGCTGATCTCAGGAACTACTGGTCCGATTTGAAAAATTCATTCAGTGTTAGATAGCCAATTTATTGAGATAGGCTATAGTCTATATATGTACCACTGGCGAAGCCGGGGCGGATCGCTAGTCAGCTTATAAAATACAAGCTTTCCGCCTGCGGCTTCGCCCGCGTTGTGATATTAGAAGAACAAAAGAAAAAGAAATACTTAGAAAAAGCTCTTTTTCGGGTCTCAAACTATAATCGTGCTAATTTTCATCCCAATCGCTTCTGGAGTTTAGATTTAGGCATGAAGAAGAGAAGCAGACAGATGGACAAAGTTACAATAAAATAAGAAGGATTTATTATTTGATTAACTTGCCATTAAAATATTGCCAATTCAAATCTGTTTATTAATATTATTATAGAATAGCAACGTTTACAATATTTTATGGCACTTCAAATGTGACATCACTACATATTTTCAACATGACGAATATTTTGAAAATAATTGGAAGAAAAGATATATTTAAAGTTATATTTATGTGCGACATATATATTTTAGTTCAAAATTTATTATTTCTCAATTGAAAAGCCAATCCTTTAGTATAAAATTTTAATAGGTTAGAAATGAATTCCCTTTCAAAGCACATGGATTTGCGCTACAGGATCGAAAATGCATTTCCTAATTGAAATTAAAAAATTCTTGAATAATTCTTTGTTAATTAAATCGATAAAAAGCTGACGGAACCGACATGCCCATTGCCCAATACAGCTAGAAGTTTAACATGAAGCCTTCTAGGACATTTCCACACAAGAACACGTAAAATAAAAATAAATTTATATCAAACCTAGCAGACCGGGCAAATGCTGAAAAATTGATGTTGGCCGATTTTTAGACCTACCCGATAT
The DNA here is from genome assembly GCF_012273895.1 of Zerene cesonia. Taxonomy (NCBI): domain Eukaryota; kingdom Metazoa; phylum Arthropoda; class Insecta; order Lepidoptera; family Pieridae; genus Zerene; species Zerene cesonia. The sequence goes on along the minus strand of NC_052121.1, from coordinate 10,587,848 downwards.
GCAAATGTCATGAGAATCGGTCTAGCCGTTTCCAACTCACTGGTCACTCGTACCCAGTTAAAAGTAGCCTATGTGCTAATCCAGACCATAGTCTAACTCTGTACCAAATTTTATACAGATACGATAAGACATTTTCGCTAAACAATATCAAACATCCATACACCCACCCATCCATCCATACTTACAAACTTTCGCGTTTATAATATTAGTAGGATTAACAAGCATAAATCTTACCTGCATGACTGATAGCGAAATGTAACGCAATGATGAAGAACAAGCACTTCGGCGACGCCATGTCGCCTTTCGACCTGAAACAAAGCAATCCTTTATTAGTACTCAAAGACGATAGACATCTTTAGAATGAGATATAAATCTTAAGATAATAGTCTTATATCTGTTATCTGCAACTGTAAAAAGCACGTTCATTGTGCTCTCTCAATTGAAATTTTTAATTATTTTTTTCTGTATGATGTATCAAGAAAAAGCTATGTACTCATAACTAACTATAGCCGGCGGGTTCACCACGTCGTACATATTAGGTTAAGCTTTTAGCCTCCCTGTATAAATCAATTATCTAAGACTGAAAGAATTTTTCAATTAGGACCACTATTTTTAACACTAACTCGTTCAAAAAACCAACTCCTCAGCTTTATATAATTGTAAATATTTTGTCAATCATAAATATGGACCTCCTTTATCCATCCGAATACCTAAACCTTATTAAAATGAAACCTAAGTTAAGTCTGTATCGCAGACCAAACGAACAAATTGAACAACTATATAAAAAGGGCGCATTTTATTTTTAGCTAAGCGGTCTCACACTGGATAGTGGATATAAATACCATGATCGACATTACTGCGATCTAGTCGGATGCAACGCAAAAAGCCTGCCGCGGGTCGCTGACCCCGTAGACGAGATGCCTGACGTAACTTGTGGTTAGTTGCGATGCTGTGATGCTTCGTATTGACTTGCTATACGCAGCTTACATTACACCTACGTGAATAGTTATTCTACAATTACACCCTCTCTAGGTGTCATTGTAGAATACACTTTTGATCGATATGCTGTTTAGGGCGGTTCGATGCTGTTACGAATCAAATGCGCTTCCATTTGTCAAAACACTGACCAGTTACCACAGTGTTTTAACTCATCACACACATCTAAAACAAGCTCCACAATGGTGCAGTCGATTTGTGTTATTTATTTTAGGTTTATGATTGTGAAGAAAAATGCATATAATTAAATATTTGATACATTTTGTTCAAGACAAATCGTTATTGTAATTATTATAATATTCGACATTGTTTTAGGATAATAATGTATAAAGGAAACCCTTTTGTTTCAGTTGTTTCGAAGAAGACGTAGAGTTTTCATAATGTTGCAAAGCAGTTAACTTTTTAAATTAAATTTAAATTAAAAATAAATGGACTGTTTCACTGTCAAAATTAGTCCCAGTAACGTTGGCAGAGAGCTAGTAATCCATATAAAAATAATAATCTCTAATAACCGTTTAAATTATAAACAGTAAATTAAAACTTCGTTCCAATAGCAATAACTTAAAAGTGAACACACACACTCAAATTAATCAACGCCAAAATATTATAAACAGGACGGTTAATATCAATTTATAATAATGTTTGCCGTCAGCAATAACTGGATCACCGGCTGCAACAAGCAATAAATATAAATCGAACTAAATTACAACAAATGGTGTGTTAATGAGGTCCGCAATTGAAAGTATCCATCTTTCACTTTCGAGCTGTCGCGGCTCATGAAGAGTGACAGCGGAATCGAAGCCACGACCCATTTGTAGCGTATCTGATGGAAACTGTGCCACAGTTACTGGAGGGTGTGCGTCCGGCGAAAGATTTGCTATTGTATGCTGCCCTGCGACTCGTCGACCGCGACACCAATCTCTTTAAAACCATGGGAGCAAGAATTTTACAATCGAGTTTAATTCCTTTTTTAAAATAATAAATGTTGTTAAGAAAATACTAAAAACACACACATTAATGATAAAATCATCATCTGAATTGTCACACTTGCTCTTACACAGAGTATACATAAGAAAAGTACTTAATCCTAGCGATCCTATTCAACATAATAAAATTAACCTATTATTATATTGTCACTGATCCTTTATACAAGGTTTGTATCAAATATTTTCCCGGGTTCCATTAGACTGAATCCTCAACAAGATCGCAAAACAAGGTATATGACTTCATATTTCCAATAAATTAATTTTTTTTTTATTATTTTTATTTATTCACACCAAAAAGAAATCATTACCATTACAGGATATTATCCTACAGAGTTCTTTTATAGAAAAGGAAAACAAAACTAAAAAACTATTTCATACAAAAGAAACAAAACTTTGCATATCATAGCTTATTTATAACAAAAACAAAGATGATATAATAGTTAACTAAAAAACTATGTAGCCGACTTAGCCAACCCCCCGTCTAGAATTTCAACGATTTCTTCACAAATGACACAGGCTACAATTCTAGCTGTCAAGCCAGCTAACAAAATCGGATCGCCTAGCAACAGCAGTGGAGGCGCAGCGGATTGACCGCGGGTGTCCGGTCAATCATCCAATCGGCATAATTGAATGATGGTCGTGGTTTCGATAGCGTCCCCAGCCGGCTTCCGTGTGAAAGCGTTGCTGATGCTGATGCTGGCAGATTAACGTTATCTATACTTGTGTTTGCTCTATTCTTGTTAAGTACCTTTTAACACGCTTTTATTAGCTTCAAGTGTATGTTTGTAGCTTTGTGTGTAACTGACTCCTTTTTATTCCGACCCAATTTAAACGAACAGATTCAATTCAAACACTGTTCAATTATCAATGATCGGTGACATGCTTCACGGGTTTATTTGACTGTCCTGACCGACAGGATAAAAAAAATTATTTTCTTATGTAAACTCTGTATACGAGCAAGTGTGACATTTTAGTTGAATATAGCGTGTTTTTTTAACTATAGGTATTTATTATAAGGCTATAGCTTCGTATAGACGTGAGTAAATCCGACAGGATTAAGTAATTTCTTTCCTCATGTAAACTCTATATAAGAGCAAGTGAGGCAATTTAGTTGATTAGAGTGTTTTTTTAACTATATTTATTTCAGCACTATTGTTCCTTATAAACTTGAGTAAATTTTAAAATGACTAACAGAACCGAGTGACTAAGACTACGTGGTCGTAACATCGGAATATGTAATAAATAAATTATAATTTTGTTATCTCAATTGAAATTTTCAGTAAGTTTTATTAGTTTTCTTTTATTTTCACATTTGACAAGAACAAAAAGTTTATTGTTTCGACCCTATAAAAACAGTCATCTAATTTCGGTTTTAAAACGTCAAACTGGAAGATACCTATTGAATTTGTTAATAATTATTCGAAATTATTATCAAGTTAGTTGAAAATATTCTACATCAAAATTAGTGGTGGTATAAATCTGAATAATGACCGTAGTTCAAAACAGCCTCTCCTCACACGACTCCCACTTGTTATAACACCATATAAGGATGACGTTATGTATTACTACAGTTAACTCTTCCTCAGCTAAAATATTTACACCTTGACGAAAATTAACAAGTTTCTTAAGAAGTTAGTTAAGCTCAAAGGTTACAAGCTTTATAACACGCTTATATTTTATGTTTCGCCTGTGTGTAGGCGTGTTATTTTAGACTCCATTTTGATCATCATTAAACGGACAAATTTAATTCAAACTTTGTACAAATTTTAACCTAGGTTGCTCTAGATCTGACCTCGAACCCTAACCACTGCGCCAAAAATAAATAAGAGAAAGATCTTTTATTGCATAACAATTGGCATCACTTTTCGAATCAATACCGCTATCAAAGGTACAGTCGCCGGCATACTGGCAAAAAACAAAAAAATATCAAATGTTTTTTTTCTTCCACAAACACGCAACCGGAAAGGCGAAAAAGTAAAATCTCGTAGCAATAAAGCAATTAGATGACCTAGAACGCCCAACGATCAGTTTTCACTGTTTCTTTTCATATGCATATTAAATTGTTTAATTAGTGAGTGAGGTCTCTTTAAACTTAAAGGATTATAGTTATGTATCTAATTCGATAGAAGTAGATGGAATATTCTCAATATTAGGTCTGGAATACATGCTTTTATATATAGTATATGCTCTCTATATAAGCTCATATATATTTCACTGTATATTAAACTAGTGTATAGACCCTGATAATTATGTCAATTCAAAAAGCAGCACGAACCAAGGAAGATGCACTAAATGAAACATAAGTATCGGATACGATGGGTGCTATTTATAGCGGAGTGGTTACCACGGGATGCAGCACTGCGTTATTATCATCATAGCTTTGAATAATGGCTCCGACGGACATTGCTTCTTGAGGAACAAACGATTTGAAATTCTTGGACGTAATTACGTGAGTCTGTGTGTGGTTTGTTACACATATTGGTATAGCTTTGGTGTCTTTCGTATGATTTTGGATGTTAACATTTATACAACAGTTAGCACAGGTAGTGTGGTACACTTTAACGAATAAATATTGTATTGTACTCTCCATTCCTAATTACATGTATATACGTTATACCTAGTCTTGCCATAAATATTGTAATAAAGAAAAAAGAAAATTGTTAACTGCAAATAACATTTATTACTTTTACAGTGTGTCAGTTTAATACATAAATATAAAACAATTAAAAATATAAAAAGCTTATTCGAAGTGGTCTCCATTGGCTGCAATACAGTCCTTTAAACGATGAGGCCAGTTATCAATAGAAGCACGCACTCTTTCCATGGGAAAATTCTTCACTGCCAATCGTATAGATTGTTTTAGGGACTCCAAATTATCATGGCGTTTAGAGCAAGCTGTACTCTCTAAAACTGACCACAAATCATAATCCAGCGGATTAAGATCGGGACTAGACGACGGCCAGTCTTCAGCTCTGATGAAGTCCGAAACGTTCGATTCCAACCAAGACTGCGTGGACCGAGCTTTATGACCCGGCCATACTTGGGAAGGACCATACTTGGTTATTGAACATGGTGATGTTAAGGGGCTTAACTACCTTCTCAAGAATGGTATCTTGATAC
>NC_052121.1:10578174-10581746 GCF_012273895.1 Zerene cesonia | reverse complement strand
TGACAGATTCGAAATTCAAATGTAATATTTTTTTATAATTAAGTGTAACAGTATTTATGGCCAGACTAAGTATTCTGTGCAACACACGACAAACATAACACTTTTAATGTTCTAATTATTGAATATTAGTATCCTTGGTTTTTGAATTCAAAATTTCATAGAATGTTGATAAATAAAAAAAAATCCAAATTGAATTTTCTGAAAGGCTGTATATTGACAATTACATAAAATCTACTAAAGACCTGTTATCTCGAAACTCTATTGAACCGAGATTTAACTTTAATGTGAGTCATATACATTTCACGACATCCACTACCACTCCGACTCATCGCCGCGATGTGCTCTGGGGAAATCTGATCGTAAATAAATTTAATTAAAAAGCAGTGTAAATGAAATGTTCGGTGCATTGACCCGGTAAAAGCAAAAAGGCGGGCAGCGGCCGAGGCGCCAGCGAGAAATCGGAATAACGCAGCTTTTGTTATTTTTTATCATTTTCCAATCGCGCCACTTCATTAGATTCTCGGAGGCGTAACTAGCTCGTGGAATACTGGATATTGGTTTTTTAGAGCTTTAAAGATTCGAGGAATAACTGTCACGACATTTTTATCGTATTATACTTTAAATTAACTGTGATTTGATACGTTCTATGAGTTATTTAATATCAAAGAACGTGAGCTCCATTTGCTCATGTAAGTTTTTTATTTTATAACAATGTCAGATAGTACTTAAATGGAAGGTAAATAGATTTATTGTGTCATAGCCCGTGTTCCTTACAGGTTTAAGAGGAATACAATTACAAATAATCAATTTAAGAAATCATATAAACAGAATGATATACTTTTTACCAATAATAATCAGCCCATCCTTTCAAACACATGTTCCTGGGAAATTTGAGAACATTTGCAACATTATATAACCTATTTAATCGTAGAACGATCTCAACATCATCAACAATAAACATCCCAAGTTTTGAAACGAACTTGGGATGTTTATTATATATTTATAAAAATATATAATAAACATCCCAAGTTCGTTTCAAAATCCCAAAAAGTATACAACTTAATATTAGATTAAGTGGTGATCAAATGGATTATGAGTTTTTATATAAAGATATAGATATGACTACACGATCTTCTACGGTCATCTGTATCGTTTTGTTAGTAGGTGTTTATTATCTGGCTTTAACATACAGCTATCTAATTTACATAATTAGGTTTCGTCTTATTTATACGTAGGTATGCGTGTTAAATATAATAATATAATAAAATGCAAATATGACATCTAATGAAACCACTTTAATAAAATCGGATAGGTCACAATATAAGGAGACGCAACAATTTGTGTTTTTATTTCCGCATTCAAATGCCACTTTGATTTAGCGTGTTTTCAATATTTATAAGTTAATTAAGATATTCTTCGTAAATTCTAAATCGTGGCGTATCGAAAACCTTAAGCACGTAAGATTGATATATGAAATATCTATACTAATATTTTAAAGCTGAAGAGTTTGTTAGCTTGTTTTGAACGCGCTAATCTCATGAACAACTGGTCCGTTTTGAAAAATTCTTTCTATTCTAGATAGCCCATTTATTGAGGAATTCTAATAACAATAAAGATCAAAATGTTTTTAATAATCAATAACTTGAATAAAACTTTTAAGAGTCATACTGTAACGTTGCTGTCTATAATATTCATATATCATGTAATAGTAATGTCTTTTTGGAGACCTTTATAAAGCAGTGAATCAATATATTATGCTAAATATGAAATAAAATAGTAACATAACACAGAATTTTAAAATTTTTAAATTTTTGAACCATTAAAACCGGGGTGGGAGGGAACCTTAACAATCGGCTACGACCATGATTCTGAACTATAAAATTGTGTATGGGACACAATGATCTGCACCATCCGTGGCCATCAGTAATGAGTAGGTACTCTCAGATTGTATCGGTGGTTTCCTCTTTATAAACTTGCTTTTAAAAACTATCTAAACCATATGTTTATATTTGCGTTTCAATTCGGATTTCGTATGAGTTTATTTTAACATTTATTCTTAGTTTTAGTTTGTGTAAGAACTTAGTTTGAGCTTAAGTTAAGTTAAGAGAATTCGAAGCAAGTGCTCCACGATCTGCTAACATAAACTCGCTTATATCATGTCAGTGTTATGGTTACTAAGACCATCAAGCGGTTAATACGGAATGCGCAAGAGTGCGTGTCGCGTAAGCGCCGCCCGTCTGCGCATGCGTCAATGAGTGTACTGTTGTTAATATTCAGCTGACGCGCGCGAGAGCGTCACGCTTCTTCTGTATTTGGTTTTGTAAACCTCGGCTTGGCGATGAGCTGCTGAATTATTTATTTTTCTGAAAGTTTGTGCGTTTGAGCTTAGCTGTGAAGTGAATAAGAGGTTTAATTAAGAATTGGTTGTTAAATGACGCTTATGCCTAAAACATAAATCTACAACGTCGTATTTTCTAAATCAGTATCTTAAATTGGTATAAGTAGTAAGATTTTTCTCGGTGCAATATAAGTATCGTGGTAGTTTATTGAAGGTTACCGTGTAAGCAAAAAGATTCCTGTGTATAATTTATTACGTGTGCACCTCGCATAGAAAGAGCTTTATTCTTGATTAGTTATAGATCAGTTAATACGAAACTGATAGACCAAGCTAGGTCAGGCCGAGAAAATCTTCTGCTGATATCTTTATATCTCATCTGATAGTTATCTATGATCGCGTCAGAGTGAGCTTTTACCCAGTTTCACAAATAGAAAGATAGGTGATATGAGAAATAGGTTACTCTTTGTCTCGTGCCATGTGTATGAGGATCGCGCGCGAATCTAAAGCGAAAGCTCATATAATTTAGCTTTACGCTGCTTAACTCGACTCGACTCGACTTAACGAAGTTTAACTCAATCTTTGCGCGAAATTTCATTAAACTCCGTTTAGTGGTTTACGCTTGAAAGCTTTATATAGTTATATTCATTCAAAACACTTATCATTAAAGATATTTCGTTTCCATTCGTTCCGTTTAATAAGCATGTAATTTTCTAGCCAAATAAATTATTCATCTCTTCGACTATAATTGTAATTCAAATGACGTCATCTACTTAGAACATTACCTAAGGTTGCGTCTTCGTGTGCGGACTGAATGACTTACCTTATTCATTACCGCTAACGGCTGCACTGCACACTTTCACCGTGGGATTAGCATGGCTCAAAAATATTTTCTCAGAGAGAACATTATCTGACACTGAAATTTTAACAATAGCGGTAAAAATTTACATAAAAAAACATTCAATCCTTAATTTTGTAATATTTTTGAATTAATGTATATAAGTTATCATATTTTGGAAAATGTTATAAGCTTTATTCCATTTATTGATTGTTTATATTTTGTTTTTTAATGATTTTAGTTTTGGTTTTTAATCCTGATAATAAATGTTGTTAAACTTTGAGTAAATTTTTACTCATCTCAAGAATTCGCTTAAGCTACTTTTTGAAATACTTAGTCTGGCCATAAATACTGTTACACTTAATTATAAAAAAATATTACATTTGAATTTCGAATCTG
>NC_052121.1:10513891-10577174 GCF_012273895.1 Zerene cesonia | reverse complement strand
GTAATAAATGTTATTTGCAGTTAACAATTTTCTTTTTTCTTTATTACAATATTTATGGCAAGACTAGGTATACTACTATTGTAAACTTTATATGTAGGCATTGTACTTATAAAGTTTAACAGCATAAGCGCGCGGCGTCACTCGCGTGGTGACAGCATGCCAATCCAGACTTCATCTCTATGCAAAATATCACCCCGTTTTCCTTTGTTCGTTTCAGCGACGTTGCATAAAACTAAGAAACAAACAATTTTCATAAAACTGTCCCGTTTATAATATAAGAAGTAATACTAAAAATAAACAAATGACTTCATTTCACGCAACACAACCAGCTAACCACATGACTCATCGCAGGATCGCAGTTTTTCTAGACTTTTTTCAGCCTAGTCCATACTTGGCGCTGGAAGCGGACTCAAGGCGAGATGCGAAACGCAACTTTTTATATATCTTATTTATGTTGTTTCTTACAATAAGGATGATGCATACAACACGGAAATTTCATAATTAAACGATGTTTTAACTAATTAATTATATTTAATACACATTGAAGACGCTTGGTGATTCATAATGTGCGAGCAGAATTTATTAAGTATTGTGTTATTTAAGTATTAAACTGTAAATGAGTTCTAAATATACATAGGCACAGTAAGTCTCAAATCGATAAAAATATTATGACTGTTCATAAGCACTTCTTAACTTCAGATTACTAAACAATAAGTGTTAATCAAAGAAATACAATAACAGTCCCATTTATTTTAAAACTAATAAATACACGGTGTACTCTTTCAGCAATAATCAACTCAGACTTCCAAACGCACGTCTCTGTGAGAATTGAGAATATTTACAAAATTATGTAAGAATAGAACTATAAAATTACTATTTATTCGTAGATCGATCTCCATATCCCAAGTTTATTTTGAAATCTAAAAACATGTTATAAAACAATAGCGACTAACTGAGCTGGTGGTTCGCCTGATGGTAAGCGCCACCAGGCGAAACCTTCGCAGAGGTAGTGTCTCTGCAAATGCGTTGCCTGCTTGCTTTTAAAGGGTAAGGTATAATGAAAGGATTGTCGTCAAGATAAGAAGGTATGGACTAGAGAGATTGACGCATAACTTTGACTCTAAACGATTTCTTCACAGATTATTTTCGTCGAACTTTCCTCATCTCCCCAGAATACCACCGTGCCTCGCAGCAGGTAACAGCTATTGATGAACAAATATACAATAAAAGATTAACTCCTCACAATGACATACAAAAAGACAAATTCGCCACGCGAACAATGCGCATTGTGCGCAATACGTCACACCTGGCGCGTATTTACATTCGGGCCCGTTAAAACAATACGATAATCACTCGCTATTTGCTTTGTATCAACGTTTTAATTTGTGTTTTTTTTTAATCTCTGACTGCGGAATGTATCTGAGTGTGGGATTCGAGCATGCTTCGGCAGGAATTGGGAAAGCTTTCTCACCCCCACAGCCACAGAAGATCGCTGATATAATAACATGCTACTGTGTTTCGTTCGGTGACTGGGGCAGCTTGAGTTCCGTATCCTTGTCCTTACCCTTTGTAGTTTTCTTTATTCCCCCATTGATCCTTTTTTTCTCCCTTATCCAGTAGTGTTGGAAATCCATTTGCACAGGCATATAGCTTCTGTAAACGGTGATGGGCCGGTGGGAGATTACCATTAGGAGACCCCACCCGCTCCTTTGCCAACTATCATAAATAAAAAAAAAATAAAAAGTAATAGAAAACGTTGGTATACTCGCGTGTTACCTAGACAAGAAACCGATATCTAGGTCATTATCTTGACAAACAAATTGATAAAATAGATTTGTGATCGTACGTCAGAAATGTGAAAATAATCACATGGCTGTTAAAATACATTATTAAAACAATATTTTACAAACTTATTTGTATGTGAGATTGGTTTATATAATACTTAACGTATCTTATTAGTAGAGCATATATTTTATTCTTTCCTATTAACATTATAAAAGTGAAAGTTCTTGATAATGCATTGATAAATTATTCGAGAGATTAGAGTCCCTTTTACACATTAACGGCTGAATGTATTTGAATGAAATAAGGTACAGTCAGTTACGGTCAGTGTTTTACGAGCGAAACTACGGGCTTCTATAAGTTGCATTTTCTTTCAATGCGTATATAATTTTAACATTTTACGGAATTCATTGTATTTTAAAGAAGGTCTATTAGAAGATATTACTAACATATATAACCCAACACTCAAGGCTCACGTATGTATCAAACGGTGAAAGAATTTTTGAAATCGATCCAGTAGTTCTTGAAATTAGCACGTGTAAACAGACAAACTCGACAGCTTTATGTCATACTAGCTACGGATTTACCCGCTTATGTCTGTATCCCGTAGGAATATCGGGATAAAAAGCCTTTCCTTGCCTATGTTTTATTCCATTAGTCCAGCTATCTGCGTACCAAATTCCATTGCAACTAGTTCAGCAGTTTTTGCGTGAAAGGAATATTGTATACAATAAACATGGTAAACACACACAGTCTAGACTTGCCAACTGAATTTAGGATAGTCTAGTTTTCAAAAGCGGAAGAAACGCAACAGACATGAGCGTGTGTTTGTAATTAGTGGCCATTGTTACCAAACATCGGCGCGAGCTGGTTTCGGCTGCCGTTTCTGTGAAAAGGCTCGTCGATTTATGCAATACTCATTTATTATGAATATTTTTTTTACCATATTCGGTGAAAAATTGCGGTATTTAGTCTTGTTATAAGAAGATTAATAAATTTTGTAAATGAAGTGAATACTGTTAATTGTTGTTACCCAATAATATTTAAGAGGAACTCCTTAATCTATACTAATCTTATAAAGTTGAAGGAACCACTGATCCGATTTGAATAATTCTTTCAGTTTTAGATAGCCCATTTATTGAGGAAGGCTATAGGCTATATATGTACCACGTGCGAAGCCGGGGCGGACCGCTAGTAAGATATACGAATACCTTAATAATAAGGGCTATTAAAGCAATTCTAACTACATAGTTAATAACATTTGTTCACAAGGATTAACAACAGGAATCAAGGAATGGACTGGGAAATGTTAGGATGGATGCGGGCCTCCGACGCCTGGCTATCCCTACTAATACTATAAATGCGAAAGTAACTCTGTCTGTCTGTTACTGAACCGATATTGATGAAATTTGGTATGAAGTCGGAGCTGAACTTGGAAAAGGACCTACCATGCTTTTTAGAAGATTTAGTTTCAGGTCTAGACTTGGGGAAGATTATAGGCTACTCCACAACATGTCGCGCGATGTAACCGAATTCCAGGCGGGCGAAGCCGCGGGCGAAAAGCTAGTGATTATATAAATGTAACAAAATAGTGGAAAGTTAAAAATATTCGAAATATCAGAGCAATGTTTCACGTTATGTATTGGATAACACTCTTAACACGCAAACGCAATAAAGCTATTATGTAAGTATATATAAACTTGGATCGTCGGTTTGTTTACATATCGCTTACTCATCCTCTTCATGTCGACAAGGTTATTTTTTATCCTCAACATCCTAATGTGGACCAGTTTGTGAATATGGACCTCTTTGAGGTCTTGCTGATTACCGAACGAATAGTTACATATTGTACTGTATTCTTGAATATGCAGTGAGTATGGGCGGTGTTTTCGTGCATCGTGCAACTATTATAATCTTTATAATTAAAGTAATTTTATAAGTAACTAGCTGCGCCCCGCGGTTTCACCCGCGTAAGTTCGTATCCCGTAGGAATATCGGGATAAAAAGTTGCCAATATGTTATTCCAGTTGTCCAGCTGTCTACGTACCAAATTTCATTACAATGGGTTCAGTAGTTTTTGCGTGAAAGAGCAAGAAACTCACACACATCCTTACAAACTTTCGCATTTATAATATTAGTAAGATAGGATTTTGAGTTTTTGGCGCCGTCGGCTGTGTGAAACATAATTTGCGTCTAAATAAAAATATGAACGATAATATAACGATATGAATGATATTAGAAAACCCATTCTCACATGTAGGCCTCTTTCGCATATCAATCAAATCCCTTTGTGGACGAAATAGTGAATGAAGGTTTGGCTCGTAGTTAGGGTTAGCTCGTAGTGATAGGATCTTCTTGTATATTTTTTGGAGTAATTATATATTGAATCGTTATTTTCGCCATAATAATGAAAATAATTTTTAATTACAGTACAGGTGAAACTCTTTAGAGTGATTTAGAAACATATTAAACTACTCCATAACATTTAAGTCTATTTGAAACGTTATAATATGAACAAAGTACAAACATCGACAACGAGTTTAACTTCTTCATCACAATTTTACTGTGACCTCTCCCGATATTTCAAGGTCAATGAAAAATCGCTTTGTTGAACACAAAATTCGAATTTGACGAAAACAATCGATTAATCATAATTTTCAAATTCTTAAGCTTATAAGCAGGTGCTAACAGAACTAATAAATTCTACACATACACAAAACTGACACGCAAATTCAACTTTACGCACCATGTGATAAAGTATACATTCGCTCACACGTGCTAAAAAATCATTTACTTATCAGCTAAGTGATTATAGGAAAATTGTCTAATATTCGTGGACAATTGTAAGTCTTATCACTTTAGCATACGGGTGACATTTGCGTGAGTATAGAGGTGTTTTATTTGATGTATGTGTATAATTGTATTGAAGTGGGTCATTGACAAATATGCCGTTAAATCAACGCCTGCATGCGGGGACGATGCACAAATAATGAGGAAATAATATCTTAGATTTTATTTAAATAACGAAAATTTCAATTTTATCAAAATCAACACAGGTTATATAAAGAAATACTGTATTTTTTATTAAAGAATTAAAAAAATAATAAAATATAATACTTGTTATAATATGAATAATGTACACGCGCACTCATTTTCGTTTGTTTAGAGAGCCATTCAAAATTTCGAGGAAGCCTCCACAGCTGAGGTGTCCGAGTGGTTAAGGAGTTGGACTTGAAATCCAATGGGTTCTACCCGCGCAGGTTCGAATCCTGTCCTCAGCGAATACAATTTTTGTTTTTTCTTTTTTTATACGATACTACATATTAGCAAATTCCAACTTTCACAAACAATAAAAAAGTGTATAAATTTTATACCGAAAATTTTTTGTTTAGTTAAGATTTTGAATTCTTTTTTATTATGTCTTTCGTCTTGTTATTCAAGGAACTACAAAAATATATGACTCAACTTGAGAGTCAAATAAAACTGTAACATGGAATATTCTAATATTCTTCACATAAAGCCGCGAGCGGCGACACTAACAGTACCGAGAAGTCGGTGTGATAAATGTTCACATTAAAACATCAATAAATATTAGCCATACAATGCAAACACAGACCCGTGCAGTGACCTTCGAAAACCTACGAGAACCGAATGCGAAAACTGGCAGGTTTTCCCGACCGTTGTCAACGTTATTTCGTATTCTGTATGATGATGTAAAATATTTGTTCCTATTTTTACTATTTATATATAGAATAGACTTAAAAAATGCGCAATATTAAAACAATACATTAATAATTTATATTACATACAAAGATACTTAAGAACCAGCTCACTTCAATAGTTGATTCCATTTCGAAATATTATAAACCACCCGTCAATACCACCTATATATACTCCATCTAATATCATAAAACAACGCATAATTTTATTTCTTGTATATTTAAGAAAAATTATTTAAGTTCCTGTTGTTTTGTGAGATAAATAAATAAATTTAAAGCGAAACGTACCAAACGAACTTACCCGAAACATATACATTGCAAGTATAAGTTGTAATATTTCCACATAAACAGAACCATCTTGCAATCACAAAAACGCCAAACGTAATTCAAACTCAAATATTAAAAGTCAAACAAGGCCACTTCAGCTTGACAGAATTCGATGCGGCTCCGCTTAAACGTAATCACTGAGTAATAACTTCACGGTCACCTAATTAGTATGCCCCGAGACGCGTCCCAGCATCAGGAAGCTGAGTCAGGCGTTTTCCTTTGATCAATATCTGACCGCGAGCACACATGAGCGGGCTGGCTGCGGAGTTTCGTTTGGGTACATCATGTGAATACATCAGAGAATAGGATTATGTTATTTGTGGTACTAACTGGTGTATGCACAGCTGGAACTAATGGGACGTAACTTTACAATGATGTGTTGCTGTTTTTTAATAATAAGAAAGAAAAGTAATCTAATAGAAACATAATTCAGGACAACTAAATTTTCATTAATCTGATCCCTAAAAACTAAACATACTAAAACTACTTAAAACAGCTCTTGAATAAACGCCCTAAGTGACCTCCATGCGTCTCAATGTCAACTAATTCTAGCTTCCACAAATTCTTCAATGCATTTATGTAACAAATTGTCACAGAGGCTTCCTTATTGTCGAAACTTTGCGATGGTAACCTTGTATTATATTCGTGTCATCATTCCTAATACAACCGAGACTGTTTCAAGATAATTGTCATTCAATTACAAATAACAATGTAACCTCTATAATCTATTTTTAATGACTGATTTCAAATATAGCACGTACTTATCGGAACATGTGAGATATAGCACATAGATTATACTGGAGATCGGATACGGATGCTGTTGCTATGACAAGAAATTAATTCAAACTGGTGAATTGACAAGAGTGTTTGCTTTTAAAATAATTATTTTCTACAACGAAAATCACGTCTCTTGGGGTAGGGGTCCCACTCCAGTTTTAAAATAGGAATGATAATAATGGATACGAAAATAATTTCCTATCACACAATTCATAATTCACGGAGTTTTTGAGTAATAAAACTAAAAAAGCAGTAGAATTAAAAACCTCTTAAGAAATTAAGGCACATATGTAATAATTACGCCTTACGGTATAGGATATTGTTGATATAAACGATCTATTAAAATAAAAATGTAAGGCATCAAACAAAATACATTCATCAAACTAAAATAAACCAAATCTAATGCGAACACAGACATAAAAACGATGGCGCCAAGTCATTAAGAGAGAAAGGAAATAATTCAGTCAATCAAGGCAAAAAGCATCGAGACAGAAGCAACCGAGTAAGTGACCCAGATCATTGCATGACCAATACAAGGTCAACATACAATGGGATGTAAATCCAGTACACTTTCACCGATCGGACACTAACGGTAGTGTGGTAACGGTAACACCCATTTTGTTTCGCTTTTTAATTAAAGCTTTGAAAATCATAGTTACGTCTAGATCCGGTCTGACATCCCTAAGAATTGTACACATTAGCGTCAGCATGTACGCTCTAATAAAAAATGTGGTAATGCTAACTTGTTTATTTGACAGTTGATGACATTTATTTCTCAAAAGATTACAAATTTAATCACTGAAGAGAAATACAATTATTTAAGTATTGGACCCCAAGAATTGAGAGAAAGAATTTTTTTTGTGAAATTTCGCATTCATCAAATAGAAATGTGTTTTTTTTTAAGACGCAAATGTAATTTTTTATCTCAATAAACATAAATTTGAATTATTTTTTATAACGAGAGCAATATGATTTACATTCCATTTA
The DNA here is from genome assembly GCF_012273895.1 of Zerene cesonia. NCBI lineage: Eukaryota > Metazoa > Arthropoda > Insecta > Lepidoptera > Pieridae > Zerene > Zerene cesonia. Next base: position 10,569,582 of record NC_052121.1, on the reverse strand, counting down.
ATATTAAACATTAAATTTAAAAGCGTACAAAAGATTGAAATAATAATATTCTGAAAGCAAAATTTCAATTAAGAACAATTGTCTGACCATCCATAAGGTTCATTCTAGAAGGTTCTGTGTAATTTTCTATCTAGGTCCTATTAAAACAAGAAAAGGGAACGCAGCATTTATTTTTTATAATAATAATTGTGGAGTGAGAAAGTGAAAATGTAGGTCACAGACCACACTTCTGTCATCTTTGTAGTTCACGAGTGTCATGGTGTCAACTCTGATGAGGTCACAATGAGAACTTTCAATGACATCTGTTTGGGTTCACCGCATCACGGCAAATACTCGTGGAGAGATGCAAATATTCATCGATAACCAACAATTGCAGTGCTGCATACAGATGTAGTTCCAGGTCGAATAAGTCTCGTATGTCAATATTTTTGATCGATATCGCACTAAGTCTCTTCTACCAAAACTATCACCGATCCCAGCGTGGGAGGTACCACTCCAGATTCTAAAATGAACCCAAACGACAACAATTTCCTATCAAACACAAATAGAATCACGTGAATCGGTTGAAAACTCACGGAGGCATCGAGTAACAAAAAAGAATCAATACGCCAAATTGTGAACCTCCGTTTTATGAAACGCCAGTTAATAGTTGTAACTATAAGTGTAATGAAACAATAACGGCTTTAGTTAAAAAATTCACCATTAATCAACACTTCTGAGTAAATAGATTAGTTTTTATAGTCTAAACAGATTGCATACGTATGCAGACAGTATGGGAATTACTACATTGCACTATAGTAGAATTTAGGTTTACCTCCATGAGTATAGATCAAGACAATGTCAAATTACCACGCAACAAGTCACCAAAAGGCCAATTGGATCGATCACACGAAATTAACAAAGTAGCGTCGCTGAGCAACCGCAGACTCAAATAAGCATATAATGAGAACCACAAAGCAATTATTTGCATCACATTGGAATGATCAATTGGACACGCAGCATGCTGACTGGCGCGGCTGGGCCTTGCAAAATGGACGTCACGGAATAAGTGCTAAGTTTATTCGTTTTTTAGATTCCTTGCCTCAAAGTAACTTCAGGTTGATGTCTATTTTATTAACCGCTCATCCTGAGTCTCGGATTAACCTTCTTCACTGAAAAATAAGTAGATTTCAGGTAGGGAAGTAATTTTAAGATTAGAATATTTTTTTCCAATTAAGGAATTAAGATACAGATTTTTTTTAATATGTAAAATACCATCTTATCTTATAATGACACACCAAGTAAATTGAGACAAACTAAAAACAAATGGTGGATTAAGTCCCAAGTTCAGTCGGGAAACCCAAAGTGGCGAGTTATGTGTGTCAGTATGAGTCAGCATGAGCCTGACTAACGGACGCAACTGTACTTCGCAACACCGACCCGTCTAGATTAACTTCAGACTGACCTCAGGGTCTAGATTTACTTTTATCGTTAAGAGCGATGATGTTAGAATTTTCATGTGCGCACATTTATTTATCACTAGCTTACCGGCCGCGGCTTCACCCGCTTAGTCAAGAGACACAAGGTTATCTCCGCATAGTTACTGTTTTCGGGATTTCCGAGATTAAACCTATCCTTCCTTGGGCCTCCAACTCCTCTATTAAAAATTTATCCAAATCAGTTCAGTGGTTTAAACGGGAAGAAGAAACGGACAGACAGATAGGCAAACACACAAAGTTAATTTCCTATTTACCATATTAGTAATTTTGAAAACAAGACCTTACTTAGTTTATTAATAACCTTAAAATGTATTCAGAACCATCATCCTAGTGGGCTTTATTATGATTTCCATTATTTTTAATTACTAAGTATTTTCCATACAAAAATTTACATAAATACATAATCTGTACTACGTCTTATAACAATGTGCACCCGAAAGCAGGACAAAAAAGTATTAAAATATCGCTTCTTTATCTTCAAGAACTGCGTTCAATTTTTGCACGATGCTCATAGCAAATAGCAGGTAATTCAATACTTAATGACAATAGTCACTTGATCCGCACTATGTGGATAGTGGGCCACATTTATGGCATATTTACACGTGACAATGAACCCGTTGCTTTGTGTAGAGTAATCACAATGCGCAGTTCGCACCGACGCGTTAATCTTACGCAATTCGTTATTAAAAACACTCGTATTTAGTCTGAATTTTGTCAGTAACATTTGCCAATATACGAGTATGTAATTGTTCGGTATTCAGTGGCTAATGGTGCTGAGCTAGCCGGTACACGAGTTAACCGTTTATCCACTCAAGTGTTACCGCTAAAATTTACTAAAAGAAGAAGTCATATAAGAAATTAGCTTTGCGCCAGTATCGAGGTTTTCCTTACACTGTTCTGTTCCGGGATTACCAGGAAAAACTATCCTAAGATAAATTAAATTTGCATTAAACCTAAATTGGAAATTATTTTAAATATCTAATAAAGCACATGCTATAAAAACTCCTTATACCTGTAACACATAAAGAATGCAGTTGCTGAATGTGTGCTTTATACTATATTGTTATATATTGTTGTGCTTTTATACAGAACTAGCTGCGCTCCGCGGTTTCACCTGCGTAAGTTCGGATCCCGTAGGAATATCGGGGTAAAAAGTTGTTATATGTTATTCCAGTTGTTCATCTATCTATGTACCAAATTTCATTGCAATCGGTTAAATAGTTTTTGCGTGAAAGTGCAACAAACACACATCTTTACAAACTTTCGCAATTATAATATTAATAGGAGTAAGCTATACTCAATACAGGCATTCAAGACCCTATTACATATACTTTTGGCATTACATCCAATCGTTAAAATACATATATATAATACTGTCAATAGAAATCACTTATCTTTCCAAATGGAGACCAAAGCAATTCAACGTAAATGAGCATCTTTTCATATGTATCCCACAAAGATTATCCACAATAATCTTCTTTGCACAATTCCATTTAATTCTCTGAACCTCATACTGATCTAATTAGAGAGATATAATCTTGACATCGTAATAGGAAGCTGTTAACATCGTCATTGTTTAATCTATGCAAGCTACCGGATTCATTATGTTAATGCTAAAAATATCACAAAAAGGATTAATACGCAATTTAAAATAGTTTGTTCAATGATACCGTCGATTTGTGTTAAAAAAATATTTAAATTACACATTTGTTTTTTTTATTTATTCTCTATTCCGCAACTAGAATTAAAGTCATTTTTTATTGTATTAAAAAACTAAAAGGTAAAGGAAGATGGATACAGAAACAAATAATAAGATTGATGTTTTCAATTTAATCTTTAAGTTGCCAATCAGCTGTTATTCAAAACATGCTTTTTAATTCTAGATATAAATAGGATTTTTATATGAACAAGAACATATCACACCAAGAAGCAACCAATAACCAAAAAACCAACCACCAACCACCAACCATAAACAACCTACCACAGTGTTGAAATTTTGAAAGAATATCTAGATAAACGCCGAAATTGAAAGCATACATAGTTCTTAATTGCAAAAAGCGTCAAGATTTCCCCAATTGTTACCCTAATCGACCTTGAATATACACAGAAAGTGACACCCGCGGCATCAACGATTAGCATGGACAGTGTTATACAACATAATCCATCAGGTTTCCCAACTTTTACTATTGTCAAATTATATATGTACGGTTCACACTCGCGCAGATAGCGACCGTCGCGCATACCAACCGAGTTTCTGTATGCAGACCATGCAGGGAAGGAAAGTGGAGACAATTTTACGACATGCTATGGATCTCTATTACTTTTTATAAATTTCAAACGAAGCAGACATATCCAGAAGTTGAAAAGGTCCAGGTTATATATGACCTGAAATAGAAGACAGATTTGTACTAAGAAAACTAAGATTTGAATGCAACTGGCAAAACTAAATTTTGCTACTTTCATTAGTCTGAAAATGCGATTGATTTACGAGTAGACAATTCAATTTTTTGTCGACATTGTACCTATTATTAAGACTTGATATCAAAGTACAACCAAACGCCAAGCAGCAATCACCCTGCATTGAATTCAGTTTATAAATTGAAGCTGCCAGCTTTGATGTGCTAAACGAGTAGGGTGGGGCCGAGAGGGACCTTAATTTTCGTCTAGACGTTTAACGTACAGAAATGACAGCCTATGGCGAGCTTTCGACGGATTACTGTTGGAAGTAAAGCTTTCTTGTTCTCTACAACACTCTATGTTCATTTTGTGTTTATCTCTGCTTTAACAAGTTTTGGACCTTGAAAAGAAAACAAGTTCCTATGTTCCAAAAAAAAAAAAATATTGCCAATATAATTAAAGTAATAACCAAACTTGGTTTATTCAAACATTCAATATTAAGATAATTAACAGAGAAAAAGATGGTGGAAGGGAAGATGAGTAAGCATAAGGAAGGGAATATATTAGAAACACACTTGAAAAATTTAAATACACGAATTCCAAGCAAATTAATTTAAATAAAACACACAGGGTCGTGAGTAATAGCTAGATCAATATAACACTGTTATAGAATTCGCAAGATGATTGTCTATTACGTTATATGAAAACCACAAGGTTTACGATACAGACATTGATCGGAATATAGTGTTAAATAATATGGCAATAAACTTGCGTTTAACAAGTATTTATGAATTATATAATAAATCTACATACACGTGTATATTATATTACCTTCCACCTATTTAAATAAACAACCTTTTAGGCTTTTGGATTATCAGTATATTAGGATTGATATATTTGGATGCCTCTATTTGCGGTAAATCTATCTATTTGTAAATCTTACAAAGATAGCTAAGAAATAATGATAATTTTGTAAACTATGAAGCATATTTCAAAGAAGGCCACTAGTGGACAATTCTCTTACAAAGTTGCATCAATTTCGACTATTCAAAAATATACATCATATAAGATAAGAACTTATGAGAGGCTGCCATAGCATAGTTAACACGTAAAACAAAATTAAGTTTAGTTTTTATCTTCTAATTTGAATACTTTAATAATAAAACCGTTCAAGGCATCCTAAATTATCACATTTTTTAACATACTTCCTATAACATACCCGCAGACAAATCAAACATGATAAATATTAAATATTCTCTATTTCCTTTGAACGGTAGAATATTTGGCGTGATTGGATAACATAATTTGGATTCAGGTTATAAACGTAATCACAACAAAATCTAGACTTAATGGTGCTAATTGTACAGTTGGCTGACCATCTTTGCATATATTACTTAATTGTTACGTGTCTCCTTCACACAAACTGAGGTGTGAATGTTATATTATCAACATCCATCCAGTAGGGGTCAGGTCGAAGGCGAAATGTTATGTCACTAAAGAATTTTTGTATATTTGCATACAGACATCAATTAATTATTATAATGTCCTCTTGTCATCTATTTGCGTTGTTATTTTATCCTGTTAGAGGTTTTAGATGTCTAGAAACTGTAAAATTTAGTTAAAACCAAAATACTGATAGCATTTTATCCAAGATTTTACCTAAAAATTTGGGTGAACAGATTTAACGAATAGACGTTCTTATTTTGCGTAGCGTTCAGAAACTTGCTCCCAGAGAAATCTTTTCAAGTGCATCTATAGAGCTCATCACTGATAAACCAATAGCTGCATAACATTCTACATAGTCCCATACCTAACCCGAACAGATAGATAAACCCTAACAGTAGGATTGGCGCCTCGCTAATGGATTCCGCCGGCACCTCCACAATAACATTACGCAACGCCTCAATCAATTTCGCTTCGTATTCGCTGCGCGCCGCCGCTCAATTACGATCTTAATTATATAAGGGACTTATCGGCTTTAACAACTCCTCTGAAGGATATTCCAGTCAGCTCACGCAGGACTGAAGTACGCTATTGTTATGAAAGTTACCTTTTTACTGTTGCCAAGGAATTTTGAATTTTGAACAACCCACAGTTACTGGTCAAGAGATCAAGAGCTTGATCGAAAAGCATTCAGACAGAAACATATGAACTTGCTGTCGGTGTGGCTTTTTTTCATCCAGTCGATGTGCAATGTGTTATGCCAAAAATGGCATGTGATATTAGCCTATTATGAATTGTATCTCTATGTCGAACTGTTTGCCGGACATCACGATGGTAATGACGTTGATAATAACAATAAAGCCATTAGAATAAGCTGACATCGCTACCTATACATAAATAATGTTTGTTTTGTAACTATATAGGTAAAAACAAAAGGAATCAAGACACATTAAAAACTTTAAGGTACGATGAAAACAGAAGGCTTAATTAATGAAAAATAAAAGACAACGCAGGTCCACATTCTAAGACGACTCGAAATTCAATAAAAACACACTCCTTAACTCATTTACTTCATAACTATGCATTATATCCCCCCCATCGGTTCCAAGCCTTGTCGTGGCGGGGGGGCTCAGTAGCTCAGATTGCACTCTGGCACTCTGAGTGAAGCTAATTGGACGCGGAGGGGCTGGACGGCCGGTCAGGAGTATGAGAGACTCGACCGACCCGACGGCCAGGGAACCTTATAGCTAGCTGGCTGGTTGGCTGGCTGGCCTGAAGGCCGGCTGGCTGGCTGGCTGGAACCGGCTGGTAATCCGGTAGGCTCGCTAGCTGGATGGTGTACCGGCTGGCAGCCTGACTGGAACCGGCTGCCCCACCGGTTGGCTGGCTGGCTGGCTGGCTATAATGCCGGCTGGCCGGCTGCCTGGAACCGGCTGGTTGCCCGGCTGGCTGCCTAGCTGCTTGTAAGGCTGGCTAGCTGGCTGGCTGGCTAGCTAGGATCCCCCGAGGGGCCAGATTTGGTTCTGGTGCCGTTTAGATGCGGCGAGGGATGGCGACCAGTGGTCGCGGCCTGGCGGTTTCCGTTGCGCAACAATGGGGCTAGAGGTGGATTGGGTCTCGTTTGGCTCAATCCGCCCGACTGGCAGGGTGCCGCACTTGTGCGGCGGTGGATGGCGGCCAGAGGTCGCGTGCGATGTGTTTGCTGGTAGTCTTACTACCAACACAGGTTGGCGGGATCCCGACTCGTCGCTTTGGTGACGTGCTGTGAGTCCTTGCAGGTGGACGTGGGGCGACGGTTGTCCTCCGACGGCCGTCTGCCAACTCGTAATCCGGTCCGTGGGGCCGGACCGAGGGCCGCCACCTCCATGTTGTGAGGTGGGGGCTGCGAGGGAAACCTCTATAAAAGTGCGCCGGAGGGCCCTCCGCGTGTATCACACATTAGGATGGCCATTCGGCGTGCGCCCTCCGGTCGGACGGTGTGGGGGCCGGGGGTTTGGGGAACGCCGATGGTGGAGCGGGGAACAATCCATCGTTGGCGAGCGGGCGGCGTAAGCTTGTGTTCCAGCTTACGTTGCCTCGGGGTGGTTAACCAAACGGAGGGCCTGGAAACGGGCAACTGCTGGGCGGGACACGCGGTAGAGTACAATGTGTTCCCGCAGTCCCATCTAAAGCAGCGCGTCGGAACACAGTGGGGTTTTAGTCGGTAGGAATCCGACATAACCCACGGCTCCTTCCCCGGGTGCCGTGGGTATTTATGCAAGATTTCCCCACTTAAAAAAAAAAAAAAGGTCCACATTCTAAGACGAGTCGAAATTTAATAAAAACACATTCCTTAACTCATTTACTTCATAACTATGCATTATATCATACATTTTTTATCAATCGCAATGTGTAGCCGTGACCACGGACGCAGAATTAAGAGCAAAAAATAATTATTTAAATTAAAATTAAATAATTATAATAAATTTAACAATCCTTGATCCCAATCGAGCTACATTCTTGAATATAAATTTAAATAAAACAACGCGTAATCATATCGCACACGCATGATGTAGTCTAGTTAGCATAAATTGTAGTGTTACCCACGTGGGCTGTAGTGTTGCCGACAATGTGACGGAAAATATAAACATTACCGAATTGCCGGAACCCGTCATACATAATACACAAGGAAGACTTATAGTTACGCGAGTATTGCTCCTGTGGCTTTGGCAACACATTGGGTTATCTATACAAAAATATGCAACCAAATATTGGGAAATATCAATACAATACACTTCAAAATGTTTTCTCGACAAAGTAGTAACCAACGTTTCATTTCATAGCTTCATCTAGTGATAATATAAATCAAGTTCAGAGCTTGCAAGTGTTTCAAATTTAATTTACATGGAGTAATTTTTACGAGTAACGAGAAAAGCAAAGCGCTATTATAAACGTTAATTCTGATTTAGCTCTAACACTTTTTTACGAAATCTATCAATATAATTCATACTTGAAAAAACGGATAAGCAAACACACCACACCCAAATTGGGTCTACGTGACGTATTCTCGAAATTTCCAGCAACATTTACTTAATTGAAATCACGTCAAACACTAATCACTGGCGGCATCTCCACGTCACGTGACGTCACGCTCGATTGCAATATTTTGGAAATACGCTAACCGGGGGTCATTGCGTCAATAATTAAAATTCCTTGGCGCCCCAGCCTTCGGAGATCGACGCGAGATCTGCAATAAATAAGCCTTGTTCTTTTTAGTGCGGTATGCGAGGATCGATAACGGTACTTGGACTGGACCTGGACTAGTATACATTGCTGCTTGTTAAGTGTATTTGGCCGTATGTTTGTTGAAAACCAGCAATGTAAAACGAAGCTCGCATAAACCGCTCCTAAGGAATGCGAATGTTTTAATACCTTTACCTAATTGTTGTATAACGTAACGATTATTAAATACTAGTATATATCATACAATTTAAAATAAGTACAAGTCAAATTATAAGTGTTTTGGTAGATTAAAATACAAACAAAAAATAGTTAATTTGCAAATAATATATACTATAACCATTAGTTACTACATAACAATTAGATATTATTCATTGAAAACGAAAAAATTAAATACTTAGGAGAAGCTTAACGCGGAAACATTCACAGATGCAAATGTTAAGAATCTTAACTTAAGATAGATAATAGACCATTGAAAAGCAAGGGAAAGTTTTGTTTTATTATGTGAGGCCATGAACGTCTATAAAATATTACTGTTTCCAACTAGCGCTAAACGGGGCTCCGTAGGAGTCACAAGCATTTTGCGAATATATTTTCATATATATTTTATACTTTCATCTACTTGAAAACAGCATATATAGAATGAAACAATATCACCGATGTTTCTGGGGAGTGAGGTTCGACTCGAGATGACCACAATGACCAAGGTCAACAATTTCCTATCAGACACAAAAAGGAACTACGTTAATCGATTCATAGCCATATGAGAGATTGTATTCTCATTATTTTAATAACTATTATATGCAGAAAGCATGTTTCTTCATTCCTATTTCCCTTTAAATTCCAAGATTATTGATGTATATATACTTTTATCTCAAATACCATTTAAGTTTCGGAACAGCTCTTTAGTCGCTTACCATCAGCCGACCCACCAGCCTCCTTTTCCAACAAAGTGAAAAAAGATTTATTACTAGTAGTCGTTATACTCTCGCTTAACGCGTTACATTGTAGTCACCACAAATTGGATGTTCTGTATGTATAGTTTAAGAACCAGTGACCTACATCATAACATTACGTATAAGTGTGTGTTTGGATACACTCCAAGTATACTTAGCGGCAGTAACATAACATCAGTATCAATTACGATTTCCTCAAGTCGCAAATGACATTGTAATCACTTGTACTTACGTATGTTTGTCTTTTATTCTTCATATATTACTATTGTTTATAATTTTCGCAAGGGTCACGTGCATACTAAGTCTTCTATCGTTGTTGTTAGGTCGGGTTTGATTTATCGTCAAAAATTTTATTTTTTGTCCCTCATTTTTTCTCTAATTACTCCTTTAAAAGGGCTCAGTTATGTATACCCTTCCCCTTTAATCATGTTTATAGTATACTAAAAAGTATTAATTTCAATTATTACTTCATATGAAAAGGTTTTTTTAATTTTATTTTATTTATAAATAAAATAAGTTTTGTACAACGAAATTTTTATGATACGAAATTTTTACCTCCTCGAAGAAACGAATTTCCGAATCGGTCGTAAAGAATTTCTATAGCGATACAAAATCTTTTCAATTTACAAATAATTCCGTTAATTAGAGTCCAAATGGACTACGTAGAGTTCTCCGTAGTGATATGAAATTATGCGCGTTATGTGCATTTTACTCAGAAATAGACTCTCTTTGAAGTCGTTTTAAAAAAGGACATCTACCTGAGCAAATATTTAGAAATTAATTGCATTCCTAGAACCACGATAGCGAAACTATCGGTGAAAGACATTTAAAACACAATGTGTACGGAAATACATATATTTAACAGCAAGGAAGGGAAAAGCTGTACATTTAAAACGTAATCGTTTCTATGGAAACATTATATTCATATTATCTATTTCCTGGAGGTAATTTTAAGTGCATGTTAAAAATCCCAGCCTATTCCAATTTAATCTAGATTAAAATTGCAATAGGTTACCTTAGAATTCCTCATAGTATTAAATCGTTTAATAGCGCTAAAATCAAAAACGTATTAATTCAGAGAGCCTACTATATCATTAATGAATATAATATGGAAGATGACAACATGGAATATTGTCGCTTAAGAACCACAGGTCAGCTCATTGGCATCATTGTTATCTACATGTTACATATTATGTACAATTAAAATGTAAAATTTATATTATTTTAAAAGAGCAATTACAGAGTTTCTTGCCGGCTCTTCTCTGTAGAAACTGCCTTCCGAACCGGTGGTAAATGTTATAAATGTGTAATATGACGATTCAAAAGTGTTTCATTAGGAAGTGTAGTTGAATGAATACATGTTTAAGTTTGACCTTGTCATTTTCAAAAACCAAGTTAATATATAGAAGACTGAATAAATCATATTTAAGAAAAGTTCACGATTGATTCATGCTGGTTCATTATATGTTTTTTTAATCAAACTCGTTCTTGGTTTGATTGAATCTAAGTATTTCCCATGCCATGCATGGGGCCGGCGTTGCTTTCATTATGAGAACAAAACTTATGTGAATATTATTATAGATATGGTAATTATATATATTCAAAAAGAATATTTTCTTTAAAATATGAAAATAAAATTCAGAATATTTGTGTATTTAAGATATTCCGCATTCTGTATAATAGATACAATTAAACGTAGTATCCGTGCCATAGAACCTTAAGTTTTCTTATCTCGGTGCGTCCAGAAGAGCTAATTACCCGGTAATTTGCAAATTTTCATTTAAATTCTGACTCACTAATGTTACATGAGTCAAAATGATCGTGATATTGTGTCGTGAAAGGTAAATTTGCTGTATAATTGTATAATTTTATGGTTTATTTGATTGTGTAACGTCTGCTTGCACATGTCAAAACAATAAATGGTTGGCAAGCAAGTGAATCATTAGTGAACTGTTCAGTTGAATACTAAATAATATAATAAGTGAAAATACGACTCGTAAGGTCGCAGTTACCTATACGCACAATATATATATTTTATTGTCTCTTTAGTGATACCTATAATAAACATATCCAAAAGAGTATTTACGCTCAGTAGAACAGATATTTTTCGTATATTCATTAAATAAAACTAAAAGAAAAAGGTCGTACGCATGTAAGTGATATAAACAGCGAAATAATATAAACAATTCATTATTCGCTAATTGTTTACGAAACCCAGATAATAGCGAGAAGGAAACTGATCGCGCTGACAGGCGGAGCGCATAACTCTAATGTTCAATCACTTACCGATGCATAATGTTGTTGTTAGTGATGCTCACAAATGATTCCACGTTTGGGTTATCACAGCACACGCGTTAACGGGATGTTTTATTTGTTTTAGGGCGTAGTCGCCATGACGTGCGGCCGCGGCGGTGTCTCGAGCGCGAGTGCGCCCGGCGCCGTGCTGCGCCGGGAGGCAGCGGCGGACCGCCGAGGTGGCCGAGGGCCGCGGCGATGCGCTGCGCGGAAGCGACCTTCCGAATCTACAACCTGCATTTTGCGAATACGCCACAGGTCATCGACTTTACCTAAATTTCCAAATTTATTTTATTGTTTTATGCGCGTTACGTTGTAAATAATTCACTGAGGTGTTTGATTAAGATTCTGTAATAGTCAACGATTTTTTTAAGTTCTTACAACATTCAATGATATTCACTCATGTGTCAGCAACAGGATTTCACATAAAAAGCTTGTGCAGATTAAAGTTATTATTTGTAATTCTCAAAGTTACAAATAAATTAATATTTGAATTAGAATTTGAAGAACAAACACAGTAATAATGTAAGCTAAATTAATTACTCAGTTAGTTTGAACTTTCATGGAATTTTATTAATTTATTTACCTTTTATATTAAGTATTCGTCGTTTTATTCGGCTTTTGTGGTAATTTGGGTCTTATATTTTAACATATTATTTCATGATGAGCCCATAATATATTATATATACAGCATAACTCGTAAAGAGAATAAAAATTCGAAAGTGAATTCTTCTGAATTATTAAAAAGCGACAACTCATTGGTTTTTGGGTACGGAACTTGCATGTCAAGCCGCAAGCCGCGCCTCTACCACTCATTCCTTATACAAAATCAAAATGTTTGTAAAAATTTTTTACCCACTCCTATTTCGCCTTCATTAAATTTTCTTTGCACTGAACTTTACTTTCCATCGAATGAATCCATGAAGCCGCGGACAAAAGTTAATTTTTATATATTAATTATATACAAAATACATAGACAATTTAATAATAGACAAATATTTATTCAAGAAAAACAAGGTTTTTTTATGCAGACAAATGACAATGCAAACATTCCTAAGCTTAATTATCGGTTCCCTATTTGTTACTTATGCCGTAAGAATTCCCTAATTAGACAAACGATTACTTGTATCTGGGTGATGTATATCGTGATTCCTATATCTAAGTAACACTACAATATGTACATTAAATATTTAATTGCTACGAAATATCTTATATCTTTAAACGAGCAATTCTTATATTCTATTTTTATATTCAATATATATATAATAGGAATCTCGGAATCGGCTCCAACGATTTTCATGAAATTTTGTGTATGTTTCTTAGTGAATCTTTTTTAGAAAATGTCATATTCGTGTTTTATCGACTTAAACTTAGTGACTCTTCCTGTCATCTATTGGCGAATAATAATACTAATACTATTTTTTGGCGAATAATTCAAGTTCCAGCAGATGGCGTTGTTAAGTAACGAAGTCAATGAGTGGTTGCTTTGAGGTTAGACTAATTGTTTATATTGTTTTGTCTTCTTAATGCACGTGTTCACTTAAAAATGCCTTAACGATCTTGGAAAAAAACGCTTATAAAAAATCTAACTTCACGAAGTTAAACCGAGCAAAGCTCGGTCATCCAGGTACTGGATAATATATGAACTAAACCTAAAGTACCAACCGCCTTAAATTTTTTTGTCTTTTTCACCTGTAATCTGGACACTATGATAAAATATTTAAAAATGGTGATAGACCAATATTTAATTCAACTTATAGACTACATTTATATGGAAAAAATTTTGGGCGTGGCCATTCGTACATGTGGGGATAAAAAAATAAATTCGAGGGTATATCATTACGGAGTCACTAGTGGTGGTGGTGTAGTCCACGCAAACGAAACCAGTAGGCAGAAAGCTAGTCAAATATAGTTATATAATTAATATGCATTTTTTTAAATTGATGTATTAGATATTAATATACGAGTATCATGTAACCATTAAATAATATTTTTTTCATATTTTTGATTTATCAACATCTCGGTTTCCCCACGATGTTTTCCTGCAGCAGTGATGTAAATCATATGCCGATAAACTGAAAAATCTATTTATTTCTTGCACACTCGGCCGGTCTCGAACCCTCGACTATTCGTTTTAAATCCGAGGTCCTAACCACTGATCCACCTCTGATCTGTACCTAAATATATTTTACTTTGAACATAGTGTTATAATATTGCATTATGTTATCTGTGGTTTTATGTTATCTGTGCTTTAAATATGCATTTTTAGTTTGGCGTAGCGGATATTTTCCTTCTCCAAATAAATATTTAAGACAAGGCAATATTTAAGTATATACACATAGTAAACTAACAATATAACATGTATTTACTCAACATTATTCACAAACGATCCGTCCTTGTCCTCAACAGACTTCAAATGTGTGTTTAACAGTAAAAAGTTATCACTCAAACTCAGACATGAATTCAATTAGACTTCTTCTAGGAGCACTTTTTAATCGTTATAACATAGTTTTACCATTTATCACTATTATGTGTTTGTATGTATTAAATATACATACGTTTACAAAAATAATATATACTTGTATACTTCAAACCTACCGCCTTATTTGCCTGTTACTTACACAGTGGGTTGTCTGGACTCTCGTCCAATCTTTCCGTTTCCATCCTCATTTGATGAGGCCGACCTCGGTTAGTTACATATCCAGAAGTTGTGAAGCTATCCACACGAGTCAGTCCATGGATGTAGTAATCACCAGAACGGGTTTAGTTTTCGGAGCGACAAAGAAACAAACATGCATTCATCATCACTAAACATAACAATCAAGTGATAAAAAGTTGAATGGAGAGGATTGTATTTGCTATTTTTATGTAAATTTAACTCAATTCAAACTGTCGAAAGGTCTAATTTAGCATTTTTAATAGATACGTATATCTATTGTTATAGGTGAAGCTTGCCTACGAATTTATAAGTGTTTGCAGTTTATTTAGACCACGAGCGCGTGTAACTGCGCCATAGTATGATCAATAGATCGTAAACAACTCGCCAAATTCAAAGTGTCTTTAAACGATGACTCAACCTTTTATGGAACTGCACCAGCGTATTCAAAGTTAAAAATACGGAAAATTTATAATATTGTACGTTTCCAAACTTTTCCCGCAAGTTTATAAAGTTTCTTATAATTTTGAACTTCTTAGAACCTGAATCAATAATTTATAACTTGTTTGTAGTTAATTCAAAAACAAATTATAAATTATTGATTCAGGCCCGTTTCCTTTTTCTCACCCGTCCCAGTACATTCCTTCTTTCCAGTCGTTAATCCTTTCCTTTTTCCTTCTCCCATAAAAACGGGCAGCGCATTCGTAGAGGCTCTCTTGCAAATGGGCGGTGGTGATCGCTTACCATCAGGCGAACCACCAGCTCAGTTGCCCGCTATGACATAAAAAAATTAAGTCATACAAGAACAATATTACGTCCATAACATTTTTGTATAATAGTCGCAGTAAAAATTTTAGAAGACAAGTGAAGTTTTATTTAATACTTCCTACTTTATAAACATAGTACATATTTTAATTGCCAACAAAATTATTCTTAATATCGACTAAAATACTCCCTAAAGCATTCTCTTACATACAGTAGTAAGAATGCAAAGAAAAAGTGAATTTGTTTGAAAATTAGACACAGCCTGTGCATATAGCACTTGGCAACTGACCCGTGCATGATGTCAATTATTTTCGATAACTAGCTATCACAATCAGCGAATATTTTGATGATACGTATGTTTATTTTGTTTGTTATTAGGACAATGGTGGCGCGACTGCGCCGTGAGCATGACAGGTCAAACAGCATGTTATGTATAAACGCTGTTATTTAACTAGATTTAGGGTTCCGTAATGGATTTTTTTATGAATACCTGTCGCCCATGTCAGTCTATTGAAAATCAGTTGAGAATCTAAATTATATCAGTGTGCTAAAGACTTTGATATGTAATAGTGGAAGAGTGAAGTGGATATATAAACTAATTTTAAGTTTTTTCATTATTATCTACCAGGCGACGCGTCTGTTGGTTGCTAGACTATAACATAAAAAAAAGAATAAATTAAATATTCTCGGAGGTTTTATACAATTTAATGATTTGAATTTGAAATTGATTCTTTTCTTTTGCTGGAATTCTTTCGTTTTTATGAGTTGGAATGTATTTATATAGATCAATCACCACCGACACATAAAAAATTAGGTTACTCGTGTGATATTATGTTACTAAATGTTTTTAAAACCATTTTCTTTTATGAAATTTGAGTGGGTTCGTAGCACTGCCTACGCCAATACAATATCTACATATATATAGATGTCTTGAACGATAAATAAGATTTCATATCGCAGCCAAAGGAAAGATTTAAAGACATCCAACCTTTCGCTTCATAATAGCATTAAATAGTTAATAAATTGTAATTATTATCACGTTCTGCAAGCACACGTGTCTCATGACGTCACAGCACTGATTATGTCCATTATTCACTTGAAAAGACTGTGATGACAACCTCGTGGGAAGATCACACACCACATCCTATTGTTGATTTATTAGAAAGTTTCTTTTTATTAATAACGTTTTATCTCTAACCCAGTTTACGTGAGTTTTGTATTTAATTAGTCACTAAGACTAAGAAATTTCTTGTGGTGAATGAACTGTTTCCTGTCTCTGAGGATCCACCCAAGGTCGAAATGTGACCTCGCCGCTTTCACGTTTTACGATGAAACACAAATTGGATGGTTCTTGCAATTTAGCTCGATCTTGATAAGTCAAAAGTAGAGCAATAGCTAAAACTTTCGTGATTTGAAACGTGAAAAACGTATTTTTATTATTTTAATTATTAATTTTATGAAGTACCTACATAGTATGGTTTATTTATTCGGTTGAACACGATTTTATCAGAAACTGTTCACAGGTGTCAATTGACAATTATTTTTGCGTTGGATATCCATTCCATTTATTGCGACAAGCTATATAACATCACGATACGACCAACAAATCAAATATTTCGTTTTGACAGCTACTAATAGATTTTTTTTTCTTAATTTACTTTAAGTAAAACATCGAATCAATGCTAAATTTAACATTATAATTGAAAAATTTAATTGGAGTTTTGTATAATGA
Source organism: Zerene cesonia (assembly GCF_012273895.1). Lineage (NCBI taxonomy): Eukaryota > Metazoa > Arthropoda > Insecta > Lepidoptera > Pieridae > Zerene > Zerene cesonia. The sequence continues at coordinate 10,552,641 of NC_052121.1, read as the reverse complement.
TAAATATTTTATTTAATATTTATTATATGTATAGATTCTGATTACAATGCCAAATCAACAAAAATAATTGCATAATGTCGGTAACCTGTTCAATATATTTTTGCATAGACGAAATTATTCCGACTCATTATCAAAATAGGATCGAATTATATTAATCTGCACAAAATTAACGTTAAAAGTATCGTATGCAAAAAAAATATTTTCTATAATAATTCATATCTAAAAAAAATTGCCACCAACGTCCCTGGGGGAAGGTACAACTTCAGATTCTAAAATGGGACCAAATGACTAATGAACAATTTTCTACCAAACACCAAATGATTCGCGGCAATCACTTAAAAACCCACCGAGATATCCTGTAATAAACCCAAAAAACATACAGTTGAATTGGAGCCTCGTTATTGGTAAAGTCGGTTAAATCCCGTACATATAGCATGGTCAAAGAGAATTTGAGTGTGTGTTTGTGATTTCTGTTTTCATTCACAACAGTTTTCATTGTGTGCACAATTAACATAGTGTACATAGTTGGCATATTATATTCCGAATGAAATAAAGCCTCTAAGGTACTTTTCTTATAATTATTTATTTAAAAAAAAACTAAACTGCCTACAAATTGTCAGACCACGTAGCCATCTTTAAAAAAAAGAGTAATAAAAATCGATTCATCCAGTAAAAAATATATAATGATTATCGTTTTAAATATAATATAAAATCTAGTCTGCTAACTGTACAATTGTTTAAAACTTAGTTAGTTAAAATTTAAAAGCAACATTGACTTCGTCAGCTAATATGAGGGAATCCCCGTTAAACGTAACATCAACACTATTATACAATAGATAATTATTACCTACATATTATCGATAAAAGCTCAATGATTTTTGAATTTGGGACATCTTCATATTATTTCCCTTTTGCTACGAACTTTTTAGTGATATAACCTACCTAAATTATCCCTAAGTATGACTACATAGTATAAAGCAAAGTCGCTTTGCCACGTCTGTCCCAATGTATGTATGTATGTGTGCTTAGATTAATAATCCTACGCAACGGATTTTGATGGAGCTTTTTTTAATAGATAGTGATTCAAGAGGAAGGTTAATACGCATAATATAGGGAAAGGGGATTGCAACCCGCGTCTTTTGTCATTCTTTGTATTTTTTTAAATATTTAACAATTGTATTTAATGAAAAAAAATATGAACTTTATTCATATGAATCATTTTGATTAAAATTTACGAAAGGTGGCATTAAACAAGAATAGATTATTTTAGACACTTAAAATTTTGAATATTGTGTAATTATATAAGCATAATTAAACTGTAATAATTTACTAAAATTCAAACATTATTGAACTTCATTTCGTTCTAGAAGCGCTTTTAGATTGATAAAATAATAACTTTACTACCGGTTCGTAAAGTTTTTACATAGAGCCGGCGAGGAGCTGGCCAGAAACTCTGCAATTGTTCGTCTATATATTTACATGTATATATGAAATAAATGGATTTATACACGGTTTAAAAAAAAGTTAAATTTTTAGTTTTATAGCATTGCAGTGCTTTATAAATAAGAAATGTTGAAAGAATAGAAAAAAGTTGATCACGAGGCGGGTTGCTACAATTCGGCAAAAAAGACGCGGGATTCAAATCCCGCATAATTTGTATGAATGATAAATTTATTTCATTCTTACAAAATTAAAAAAAAAAGAATATTGATTTACAGCTAAGTCACACATACAGAGCTACTTGTACTTCATGATATAAGCATCTTCTTGACCCACTGGCCGTAGTGCACTGCAGAGTGCAACCTAAAATGTATTTTAACCTCCTTTAAACATGACCTATATTCAATTCTGAAGCTTTTAACTGTCAAATGATAATTAATAATTAGTTACACTTGTGTAAAAATAATATATTATAATAGTTTAAAAAAACTAAAAACCACGCTTTTATCATATTTTGCAAATTGAAAAATGGAATAATTTTATCAAATTAGTGTATTGTCATCGGTCCTCAATAAATCTACAAAGTTTGAACGAAATCTGGCCGTTTAAAGTGGGTCAAAATCGCGCCCAAAGAAGTCGGTTACAAACAAACATACAGGTGAAGCTAATAAAAAGGGTGTAATAATCCATTGTATTTTTCGTTCCAGATTTCTTGGATTTCCTGTCAATTCATTTGTCAAGTTTGTTAGGGAGATGTCATCCATATTACGCTGTCTTAGATTTTTCTTCTACCAGATTCTGAGATTACCAAACAAAATACAACCCTGTATATGTCGAACATTATTTATTCTCATTTAAAATAAATGTTTTAAAATAAAAGCCAACTTCAGGAATTCTAAGCTTATATTGAACACCTTCCTTATTTCACACGAGACATGTTTAAAAATATATATGTAAGTAAAGAATTTGAATATTAACAATTGTCAAATTTATCATAAATCGTTCATTTATTTCCCTTAAATCCTAAACCACAAAGCTTATAAAAAATATGCACGGTCGATTTAAGTCAGTCCTGCTTTTGTGCACTTGGGTAATAAATTGCAGAGGATCACATTAAGTAGGCCGCTTATGATCATATTTCGCAGAACAACACTCCTTAATGAATGTGTCACATTCACAGAAACACATCAACTTTTTCTCGGCGTATTTGAATTTTTTTCCTTAATCTTATTTTGGCACGTCAATTGCATATTTATTACACAAATGCCATGTTTTTGTGTCTCTGAATGATAATTTTCGTAACAGCAGCTAATTAAGCAATTTCTATAAATTATAATTACATTAATACTAGCTGCGCCCCGCGGTTTCACCCGCGTAACTCCGTATCCCGTAGGAAGATCGGGATAAAAAGTTGCCTATATGCTACTCCAGTTGTCCAGCTATCTACGTACCAAGTTTCATTGCAATCGGTTCTGTAGTTTTCGTGCGAAAGAGTAACAAACACACACACAATCATCCTTAGTTAATAGGAATAGGATAAAATAGGATAGGATATTTGTGATTAAAGCTCATCGATTTATCATAGTTTTTAGTAAATTTTCTCGTTTTATTACAAAAAGTTGAGCAAAAAATATAAAAATATACAAAAATAGTTGCTTCGCTGAGGACAGGATTCGAACCTGCGCGGGTAGAACCCATTGGATTTCAAGTCCAACTCCTTAACCACTCGGACACCTCAGCTGTGGTGTTACACGTGGAAATAAAATATCGTTAGAATGTGGCTGTGTCGAAAACAAATTACCTGCAGCTTTATTGACACAGTTGGTTCTTATTGAAATGCTTAAGCAGCTACAATTGCTAATCGTATTCAAATCATTTTCATTTCTCAAAACGTTCATTCAATCGTTTTGAAATGTTATTCTAATTCTATTAAGAATAGCGTATATTTCTATCATTTAGTACTCTTACAACAAGAACAAATAAGTGCATTGTGAATCAAATTATTTAAGGTTTATTGCTTGATCAAATTGTTCTAAAGATAGATTCTATAAAATTTATAATATGAATCCGGATAGTGTTGGATTCGAACAGCCCAGCCCAGTGTGTAGTGTGTGTGCATATATTTCCTTTCCCTCTGTATAATGCATATATATGGGACAAAGGCTCGCAGATTTTTTGTGTGGGCTACGCACCTTATTTCTCAAATAGATACGTAGTTCTCCTGGCAAAACTAAAATAATATTTTTTTCTCTTTGTATAGGACTCCGCCTTCTTTCACTAACTTTACATAATTTATGGAGGTACAGGTTAATTATAGCTACCTTATTTTATTTATAACGAGTTAATCGCAGTATCGCTCTTAGCTCAAATAACGCGTGATCATTTATCCTTATTTCTATCAATTTTTAAATTGTCATCAACCCAAAAAATTAAGTCAGATTTATGTTTTAATCAAGCTTGGCAACACTAACTCATACGTCGAATAAATGATTATCTACGTCAATTGTCAAGTTGACTGTTTGACAATCACTAACAGAACTCCGAAGTTGTGCGTGTACCTGCCCCTACCCTGCTTCTTGCCCTTCAGGGCCATACATAAAAACAAGAATCAAACAAGAACGCAGGCTTTCGTTATGTTTAAGTTATTATAAATAGCATTTTGAATCAATCAATAATGAATTTAAGGCACTGGACGTAGCCTGGAAGTGGGGTTCTTAGTGAAATCCAATGAGTTTTGTGTTGTGATTAGTGAATACAAGGACGCGGATGTAAAATGCCTTGCGAGAGCTGCGCCGTGCAGTTCAGTGTGTTCAAAAGAAAACGACCATGCTCTGAATGCGAACGGTATTACTGCAGCGCGTGCCTGCGCCGCGGCGGCGGAATTATGTGCGCCCCGTGCCGGGTGCTCTCCACCAGACCTCTGTCCAGACAAACCATAGCTCATTTGAAAGTCCGCGATCTCCAATGCTTCCTCCAGCGACAAAATGTTTCCACGCGAGGCTGTGTGGGTAAGTTATGCAATTGGGAACCTTCTAGAAAATTAGATAAATCTATGCAAACTTTGACCTCAGGAAAACTTATTAATGCATGATTTATTTGTGTAGTCATTGATGACTTGCTTTTAAGTTTTTGTCTACTATTATAATATGTGTATAACAGTTAGGCATGTATAATAATAGAAGACAATAATTAATTCAACATTATCTATAGATATTATTTTTATAAAGAGTTGGATAAGTTTGTAGCATTGCAGAAGATGAACTCTGGATCTACTGATCTGATTCAAATATGATTTTAACAAAAGAATGCTACATTATTTATGAGTATCAAAGGCTGTATTAATTTTGTTAATATCCTGGGTCAACACGGAGGTGGGATGAGTGGCTAGTCACATGATTGCTCATTTCTAAGTTATATACAATTTAATACAGAAATTCTTTCTTGCTCTTCTCAGTAGAAATTACTTTCCAAACCAGTGGTTAATTTTACATTATGTATGCATGATTGAAAGGGTTTCTAAAAGAAATCTATTTGAATAAATAAATGTTTGAGTTTGAGTTACAAAAATAATATAACAAGCTTGATTAGTTCATTAGATACATTATAATATCTAACAAATAAATAGACTTGCTATCTATTGCTGTAAAGATCTTAATATTTTCTTGTAATGATCTGTTAGCTGGCAACAAATTAGGCCAATCATTTCTTCCGGGCTGAAAAGTTGTGCAGTGGTTAAGATAAGCGTACCATTAAGTATGGTGACCATCAACTGCAGATTCAGACAGACCATTGATGGGTTAGAGCAGTAGAGGACTTGAAAACATGCATGTATAATTAATATATGTTTTATTTTACATTTATCTATTCTGACTTGACAATTTGTCAGATGAGTTAGTTTTCTCACTTTATACATTCTACGAGTTAACAGCCAGGAAAGTATTGGTCACGGAATCTGATGGGGGGACCATAAACACCAGTTCACTCTCATATTAGCCCATTAGCTATCATTGATTGTTTGAATTTTAAATAAACAAATGATATTGTAACAGTGGGTTGTCATTTTTTTATGTATTGGATGAAGTACTGATTAATTTGAAGTAAGTTTGGCACACATCATAGTAGAAGTTATATTATAATCTTTATTGAGTTAAATCTGAAAATTCAGGTCTATATTATGTGTATTTATATTATGTATGAATGTTTGATAATGACTGTCATTTCCTTATCCATATGTATTTTAGGGTGTAACATCCACAGAAACAAGTATTTATGTTTCATATTAACATACACTAGCTGTGACCCGCGGTTGAAACCGCGTAAGCGTGCTGCGTAACCGTATCCCGTAGGAATATCGGTATAAAAAGTGCCTATGTGTTATTTCAGTTGTCCAGCTATCTTCGAAGCAAAATAGTATTATTATTCACCAATAGATGTCAGGAAAAAAAACACGAATAAAACACGAATATGACATTATTTCAGTTGTCCAGCTATCTACGAAGCAAAATAGTATTATTATTCACCAATAGATGTCAGGAAAAAAAAACACGAATAAAACACGAATATGACATTTTCTAAAAAAAATTCCTAGCTAGATCGATTTATCGCCCCCGAAAACCCCTATATACTAAATTTCATGAAAATCGTTGGAGCCGATTCCGAGATCCCAATTATATATATATATATATATATATATACAAGAATTGCTCGTTTAAAGGTATAAGATAATGCTACACTGGTAAAAACTAACATCAACGAAAGTCTACTATCTGGACAAGGTTGACTTATGGTTGAATTTAGTTTAATCTGTCAAAGTCCGGTGTTGTTGGTGGTATTATTAGTGTTTTGGATTCCTCTACTATGAAAGTCTTGGCTCTCTCTTTGCCCCAACCAACCATGATAAAATTATATAAAATCAAAAAAAATGCATTATGCCTGTCACTCTAAAATAAGTACCTAAACTAATTTAACTAACTGTCACAGTCTAACCTAATTTTTAATCTATCCAGTAAATTTCAAAATTTCAAAATTCAAATTCCTGAATTTGTGTGATTTGAAGATTTCATTTTTTTATGATATTGTTATATCTCCTATCATTCATTTTGTGTAGACCACTCTGGCCAAAATTCAGAAAAGATTACTCCTTTTAATATCTAATATTGAAATTTTTTGTCAGAAAAAGAAGAGCTACTAAGTCTCTGCATCTCACACGTGAACAGCTCAGCGTACCGACGCCGCGGGTCGCGCGCCGGCGCTAGCCCTTTCACCAGCACACTGAAAGGCATCACCAATAATATTAACGACTTCATCACATCTACCTTTGATCTGAGGAACACTGCGCAGCCTGCTCCACCTCCTAATAGAAGTGAGATATTGTGTATTAACTTATATTACAATAAGAAGAATTATTTTATGAAGTATTTTAACAGCCGCCAGGATTACTGGTGGTGGCTGGTGCGAATGTCGGAGGCCACGAGGTGTCAAAGTATTGTTCGACGTTCCTAGTTTACGAGTATATTGGAACTTAATAATTATAGTACCTTTTCAAAATAAATAAATAAATAGGAGTCTAATTAAAAATCGAAATTTAGCAGCTTCTCTGTTGAATAGAATGATCAATATCATCAAATTATGTGCTGAGATAAAAATTAAACCGTTAAGCAATCCATCCTAGACTTTAAATTATCTAAATTTGGTTTTGGGATTTTTTTATCAAATGAGGCATATACTATGTATCTTTTGAATAAACCTGCATTTGTCGGTTAATTCCCAAATAATTTTCAATTTCAATAAAAGCACTTCTCATCAATTCCCATGATGAAAATTATTCGTCAAAAGGTTGTTTTAGATCATAATAAACACACAAATAAAAATTATTTTCTTTTTATAATATAAGTTTAGGTTGTTGGCTTTTAATGTATATTGCAATTTGTATATAATGATTACTTACATTTCTCAATGGTCTTATCTGCAAAGAAAAACTATCATAGATAAGACACAAAGGTAATCTAATAAATATCAGCAACAATGCTGAATCATAAACAATGTATATTTTCGATATCAATTAATCTTAATATATTGAGACACTGTATTGACATAGCACATATGAGATATATATTTATATATTTGTTTATAATGTAATAATGTGATGTGACGTGAGTCAGCTATAAAATATTAACTACTATATAATTGATATTGCCCGCGACGTGGTCAAAGGAAATTAGAAGTTGTCATTGATGTCACATTTTAATATAGCGTCATCTATCGGAATCTTTAAATTTAGGCTTTATTTAATTACGAATCATAATGGATCTCGTGGTAATGTAATGATGATCCACCATGGTATAAAGTGACCTATGTGACTCTTGCCTTCTCAATATATCCATACACAAAAATCACTCCATAAAATTGGTTTAAAGTATATTAGAAGCGATTGTAATGCTAAGTATGAAGAATGGTGATGAGGCATAACATTCTGCTAAACTACCTGAATTATTGAAAAGGTACTTAGGTTGACACGGATTGTCTAGCATTACAATATGCTGATATAATTTGTATTATCATGGAGTCGATAAAGTATTACGTGAGCATTTTACGGGCCGGGGGTCTCTGCTTTGCTTATTTTATATGACATGGGGTGCGGAAGGTTCTAGGTGATGATTACGTAAACAGCTATTTTTACATACATATATGGCAACCCACAATTTGTCTATGCGTAAGATCGAATTCCATTTCGGGGATTCCCTCTAATAATGTAAGATATACGCTTAGGTAGCGATTAGAGGTATGCCGTGCGGCGTTCACCGATCGAAATTTATTGTGTGTGTGTGTGTGTGTAGATAGTACAGATGAAATTAAATCAAAGAAAGTCTATGTATTAGTAAAGTTAAATGGTTTAAAATGGGTAAATCACTTGGATTTATACCAAAAAAAAGTTTCATTACCTCAATAGAAAATATAATTAGTATTTACTTTAAAGAGAACCCCTGCGTTCTCTCGTGTATATGGATCAAATGCATTCCTGTTTCGTTGATTTATTTCATAGTTTTTTTTTTTTTCGGGACAAACCTGTGTGTTTTATTGCCATATTGAGACTTTAATTCTTCCAAAGTATATCAGCCCAAATTTTGTATTTAAATAGAAATGAAAATTATGAATTAAGAAAAAATGAAAAAAATAATTTTTGATAACATATAGATAATTAAATTTCAGGTAGTTGTTTTAATTCAGCTCATGCACACACTCCGTCCAGTGGAACGGAGAACATCCAGCCAAATATAAATAATGCTGATAGATTGTTTACAACAACACCAGGTAACTGTTCTTTTATATTAAATACATATATAAATTAGTAAAAAATACCCATTTTTCTATTGTAGCGTTTTGTATAGCTTCCATTGATTCTATGGATTTAAACTCAAACCCAAAAGTTCTTACTCACGTAAACTTATAGGGTGAGCCGGTGAGTGTGAAAAATTTTAGTTTGTTTCACAGAGATTTTAACCCACAACTATAGTAAGGTTTTACACTCACAACTTTTGTATCTACTACATAGCAAACTAATTTATTTATGTGTAATGAAAAGTTACATTAAATTAAAGGCGAAGTGTGCATTGTACTACTTGAGTATGGTGTGATACATTAAAAATAAATGTATGATAATGAATTTTTTTTATAATACTTTCGAGTTTATACCCGAGAAAAGAACAATAATATAAAAATTTCGTTTTATGTCATTCTGTACGCAAAGGAAAACTTTTGCTAACATGTCCTCGCCACGAAATTAGTGTCACGGAGAAGATTCAAAGAAGAAGGTTACGAGTAACCGCCCGACTCTGACTCGAAATCTATAGAAAAAATAGGATAAGCAAAGGATTACATTGAAATACTTAAATAAATGTAAGATTTGACTATGAAGGTGGCGAGCGAGATATCCGCGTGGAGGCGCCGGAGCCGGCGGTGTCCCGCAGCGAGTCGTCGGGCAGCGCGCGCGTCGACACCACGGACTGCTTCGAGATCGAGGACCTGGAGGACACCGGCTGGGAGTTCGTCGCCCGCCCGCCCGCCGACCCGCTGCCCAACGGTAACGATGTCCAGTATCTAGTAGACCACTGTACATTGCACTACTGCATCTCTACACTATTACACCACTATACTACTGCTTCAGTTTAAAGATTTAGAAAATGCGTATGCCATCTTTGTAAATCTGACTAGCTGCCCCCCGCGGTTTAACCCGCGTAAGTCCGTATCCCGTAGGAATATTGGGATAAAATTTTGCCTATATGTTATTCCAGTTGTCCAGCTGACTATGTACCAAATTTCATTGCAGTCGGTTCAGTACTTTTTGCGTAAAAGAGCAACAAACACAAACACACCCTTACAAACTTTCGCATTTATAATATTAGTAGGAAGTAGGTTAACATTAGTAGGATATAGTAGGATATTGTTTGAATTATAATATCAAACTATCTGTGTGCTAATTCATAAAAATAACTTTCCTAATCCATTGTTGTAGAAGCAGATTTGTAAACATCAAAATACTTAAGATTCACATTCAGCCCGTTGATTTCATTATGATTGTAGCAGGAATTTGATCAATCTATAAGATTAAACCTATACGTTTACAATATTTCTCCCCCCAGATTCGGAAGTGCTGATCACAAGCCACAACGTGCCCCCCCGCGAGTCGGGCGGCAGCGGGGGGGAGAGGATCCTCCGCGCCGCCTCCGAGCTGGAGCTGTACCGGCCCGAGTCGGGCGGCACGGCGCGCTCCGACACCGCCAGCCTGCAGGACGAGCCGCTCATGCAGGACGACCTCAAGGATGGGGACGGTATGCCCTGTGAGAATGTAAATGCGGATTAATTATTGGTTAGGTGTTTCCTTGTGTGATGTTGTGTTTTGTTTATACACCTTTTTGTTTCGTGTTTGTCATCTTTTTTATTAATTTGGAGTCATGTGTTAGTTTCTTTAATGGATCTCATGTAAAAAAAAATAGTTTCCTTATGATTTTGTTAATGGTATTATTTGGTGATCAACATTGTGTACTTTGCCAGATTTCATTTTCGATAAGTGTTTAAATTTTCTCACCATCCCTTTCATCACAAGGCAATAAACGAAATCGACTTTACAGATAGTCCGAAGCATATAAACCTGGAGAACATAAAGCGAGCGTCAGACCTGGACGCGCTAAATGTGAAACAGCTGAAGGAGCTGCTCACCCGCAACCGCGTGGAATACCGCGGCTGCCTCGAGAGGAAAGACCTCCTCGAGAGGGCGAAATTGCTGTGGAGGGACCATGCTAAGTATAAAGATGGTGAGTTCATATTATGAAATGTACAAACAAGTACTTATAAAATATGTAGTCCTCAGTTACAGTTTGTTTAAAATGGCGGTCCAAGATATGACCCTTGAGGCACTCATTACTAATTCATACGACAGTTTTAGAACTTTATGTTGTTAGTCGAAAAACTATCTAAATTGTCATTCACCATTTTGTATAATTTAGTATACACATAAAATGTATAAGTTTGTATAAATGAAAATAATTTTGCAAGAATAATATGAAGCTAACATTATCAAATGCCATATTAAAACATGTAGTGTTTGAAGAACTTAACGTTAAACATTTTCTTTTTATTACTAACTCGAGACCAATTATCGGTGGCTTCTAAATTCGTTTAACATTCACGGTTAATAAACCTGGATTGACTATATTAAAAAAAGAAAATGTTCTGCGTCATTTTCTTCCTTGTTAGTACTTACGTTTTTAATTCGCTACCGTAGCCCGCTCTGGATGCTAGGACACAAATACAACAGTCGACTGTCGAAAGAAACAGACCTGGTATGCTAAAGTTCCATATTTATGGTAAACATTTGTTTAGCAAGAAAGTTGAAACAAATCACTTAATAACAGCGTGTTGCAGAATTCGTTACGCATTTGTAAATTGCTTGACAACATTTCAATAAGTTTCCAGCAACTTTGTCGTTCAACTGTTGCACAACAAATATTCACCACGAATAGGTACGAGGCTTAATTTGGCCAGCTACTTAAACATATAATTTTGTTAATAAAATTTAAATCTTCATTCATTTTTTGTATGGAAATTGAAATTTGAATATCGATGCAGAGATCGACAACCTGCCGCTGGAGGAGTGCTGCAAGATCTGCTTCGCGGCGCCGCTGGAGTGCGTGCTGCTGGAGTGCGGGCACATCGCCGCGTGCACGGCCTGCGCCAAGCAGCTCGCCGAGTGCCCCATCTGCCGCCAGTACGTCGTGCGAGCCGTGCGCTTCTTCCGCTCCTGAGGCACTGCCCCCACTGCCCCCACTGCCCCGCATGCTTCACGCCCACTCCCACTCCGCCTAACCCCACCGTAATAATGCGCTTTTTCTACTGCTTAGCCATCCCCCTGGCCACTCCCATCTACCTAGTTCTGGCCCAAGTGCCCTATCGCAATATGGCTCTTCTTTCGTTCCTGGGCCACAATCAAACACCCTTCCTTCTCCTTCTGTCCTATTTAATTTCTTCTTCCTCCACTTCCACCCTACGTCTATCTGTGTCCCGGCTATCCAGGAGCACGCACGATGTGGTATTAGTACCTAGTACTTCAAAATTTCCCATCATGACCTTTTCACGATAACTCTATACCCATTCCTGCGCCCATGCAAAGGCTATTAAGTCTATAATGCCAATCTAGGATTATTTCCTGCCTCCAAGGACAATATTTAGCTATGAAATTGCAAATCTTTAATTACTCTTAAATATGACTTTAAAATTACTCTTATAACCTTCACATTTTCAACGTCATTCAGTTATTATAATCGTATTTCTAAACTCTTCATTGACTATCTATCGTTTTTGAATATACTGTCCACAAGAAAATTTTCACATTTTTATGATAATTTGTACGCTTCAATTTCCACTTGAACTTCTTAGTCTAAATGCTTCTCAAAAAACGAATAATTAAAACTAATATTGCTCATATTTAGTTCATTAGGGTAGTTGCGAATGTAAGACAATTTCCAAAATTTGTAATATTGTTTCATCATAAGCCTTACAGATATAGTATGAAAATATTAGGGCTTGAATAAGTAAACATTAATTATTGGACTTTTCCGCCATCCGCAATTACCCTAAAGCACCTTATACTAAATATTCTGCTAATAAAATTATCAGGAGCCAGAAACTTAAGGAACAAGGCTGTGTCGACAGACTTATAATGACTAAATCATAGTTATGAAGATTTTTGAGTTCTAGTCTTCTTCTCTTGTTTTATTTGATAGTTAAATGGTTTAGAAAGGCTTATTGTTACATGTTTTATCTTTAAACTCAACTTTATTGCCTATTATCGGAATCGGTTGAGAAATACAGTTAAATTTTAACGAATTTTAAATACAATTATTGCCCCTAATGTTATTTTTAAATTAACAAAATATAATACAAGAAATAGCCGGATAATTTAGGGTATAAACTGCGATTACATTTTTTCTGTCAATTCTCTAATTTTTTAAATACCTTCATATTATGGATTATTTATAAAAATGTATGTGACATAATAGGCAATGTAGTTATATTCATTCCTAGATTAGTCTAAGATTCGACATACATTGTTATAATTTTGTGGAAAGGAACCAACGTCGATTGTCGCTCTATTTAAAAGAACTTTGCCATTTTTTGGGGTGGAAAAGAATAGAATCGACTTTGATAGGAATTGGAATTATGATTTCATGATATTAAGTTTAATAATAAATTTTACATTCCAGAATTTGAGTAACATTGAACAGCTATAAACTACCGTTAATATTTTTAAGGGTATTTCATGAGCTAAAGCGCGGTTATAATGCATTCGATTATATGATCAACTGCAATAAAAAACACAAACAAACATGCATTATGTGCTAACACCATCATGCTACAAAAATCAAAGATACCTCTTAACGTTTTCTTTAAAGATCAAAATATTAGCAATCAGATTTTTTAAATAAAAATTATCCTTCCAGCGACATATTAATATGTATAAATAGTGTATATATATAAATAGTGAGTTATATATAAGTCAATATTTTTTAACACATCGCGTTTTCTCATTTCTGAGCATACTATGTACGCCTGTGTGCGTGCGGCGTGTGTACCGACAGCGCCGGCCGAGACCGGTGATTGGTGACATTGCTTGTACTAATGTGTGTGTGCGTCATTTTAGCTCCTGTTATCCCCTTAAAGTTTTTCTTACAGATATTTAATTTTGACTTTCATTATCTGATACAAATGTCAAAAATTTATCGTGAAAATAATGGAAATTTTATGGAAAATAATTATATTATTTATAGAGACGTATGTCGAATGCTCTAGACGGTCTCTCGGTTCATTAGCCTCTCGACATTGCACTGATGTATTTATAATATTGTTTTTGTAAATAGTTATAGTTATTGCTATTTTTATATATCAAAATCGTATTTTAAGACTCATTTATATTTTTATGGAAGAATTTAATGAAATTTTTGGAAAGTTTTCATGCATTGTACGAAGATGGATCATCTATTTAAAATTATTTTTATGAATTATATTTTATTTGATTTATACAATTGCTCTACTACATTTTATAAAATAGGACTCATGAAATAAAATATGACGAAATTATGAATTTGTTATTGTAAAATTAATAATTTGCGTTAGGATGTTTTTCATGCAACATTAATAAAAATGTAGTTTAGAAGACTGGAGCGTAAATATAATGAAATGAAAGCCGGTTCCCTCGCTGCAGACAGTCGCCAGCGAATCGTTGTTGTTAGTTTTATAATTTTTGTACAACGCCATCACTTGTAAATATAGAATATCACAAACAAATGTTTTTTATTTCACACCCAAAGTTATTTTTTGTTCATGTGACCATTATGACCAACTGATAATTTAAGTACCGATATGCATTACCAAAATAGAAATGCAAGAGACTGTGTCGGTTTGTATGTTTCAACGATTATAGGACTGAATCCAATTGGAAGCATTTAAAAATCACACTGATTGAAAATTGGAACTTGCTCTAAAATTCAAAATCATTTCTTTTTGTCAAAATTTTATTATATAATAGTATTGCTAGAGAATAGCCCTCTAGTCCTTAAGAGACATGTTCCGTGAATTTTCCACTTTCTTTTATTGTCTATTAACAATTTGTTAACAATTTGTACTTAACTAAGCTCTGAAAAGTTTTCTACATAAGTTGTTAACTTAACAGTAAGGTCTTTAAGCATGAGGATTTTAATTAAAATAAAGTAGATTCCTCAAGGCATACTAGTTGAACGTTTAATTTTTTTTTTAAGCTGGGATGACAAATTAAATACGCAGTTTTATTGCAACTTATAAAAATAATCAATCGTTAACCAATTACATATACTAGGCTAGCCGCGTGAAGGAAACTTGTGATGCTAAAAGTTTAATGTAATATCTTTTAGTAGGCAGTCGTAGCAAAAGTGCTAGCATACGTATTTCAGAAATATATTTTTTTGCAATTAGTAGTTAAGGGCAGCATGAGGAAGCAATAAAAAGCATAAGTGTAACAATAGTAACGTACTTTATTAACAGTTAACAGATCGTATCTCTAATACGTATAGACTCTAAAGTATTTACAAAAAAATCGACTTAAACATATTTGTAAAACGATTCGAACCCATTGTAATGAACACGTCTGTAAATCTTAAATATAAAAATTTGTTCGAGGTTTGCATTTAATTACATATAAAAGTGCGGTGTGAACGTAAACTCGCCCGCACGGATCAGTCGCGTCCGATGGAGTGCGTGGCGGGCGGGCGGTCGAGGCGCACGACGGCGTCGGCGAGCGCGAAGTAGCCCTCGTAGTGCGCCTCCGCCGGCGTCGTGTCGTAGTGGTAGTGCCCGCCCTCGCCGTGCGCGCTGTACCCGTGGAAGTGCTGCACGCGCAGGTCCAGACCCTAGACGCACATTTGCCTTTTTACTTGGATGTTAATGTTATGATGAGTTGATTGTCTCTGACTTGTGTATCTGTGATCTGAGTGATCCATATTGTAATTTTAAATAAAAAATAAATGTTTTACCGGATTACGTATCTAATGGACACCACAAAACAATACGGAGTAGTTATCTATTTATAAAAAATAAAAACCTTATCCAGAATACTAAAACATCTGTCACAATCTTCTCTTTATAAATTTAAAATCAGTTGTTACTTATTTAACCAAACTTCTTTAAAAGCGCTTTTGAATCATCAAAATACGAATTAAATTCAAAGGTTCGTAATATAGTTTCAAGAAGTCAGCAAGAAACTGGTTCATAGAAGTACAAGCTACAGAAACCAAAAGTGATCCCTATACACACCATATCGCCGGTGACGAGCGTGCCCACGTGCATGATGGGCGCGCTCATCTCGAAGTAGTGCAGCCACGCGTCCACGTCCGAGTCGGAGCAGAGCGGGCTGGACGAGAAGTCCGGCATCACGTGGTGCTTCACCTTGCCCGCGCGCAGCACGAACGCGCCGCCCAGACCTGCTCGTACCGAGGGGTTTTACTGCATTAGTCTTTTTGAATAGTTGATACGAACAAATATCTACTGCACTCACTAGGTAGGTCTCTGGTACAGCGCATAAATTATACAACAATTTTTAAATTCATTCTTAATAATATAGATGATTGATATTGATAGAAGTTGTGAGAACCTCGGACTTCAAAATCGATAAGTCGGAGTTCGGGACCGGGCGAGCGTGCTGGAAATAAATTGATTTTTTCAATTTATCTGCGCATGTGGATAACATGACCACTGCTTAAAACGGTGAAGGAAAACATCGTGAGGAAACCCGCATGTCCAAGAATCAAAAAAAAAAAAAGTTCGACGACGAGTGACATCTGCCAAACCGCACTTGGCCAGCGTGGTGAACTATGGCCTGCACCCTCATAGGAGGCCTGTGTCCCAGCAGTGGGAACATATATCAGCCCATGCTGATGATGAATCTAGGTGATAAATTTACAAAATGTAATTACTGAACTTACCGACAACTTTGTCTCCATAATGTTCTTTCAAGGTTTCTCTGATTGCTGTGATGAAGTTCGATGGTCCAATACGTTTCTTAACTTCTACTTTGATAACCTGAAACAACATACTTGCATTAAAGAAAGAAATTTAAAATTGAAAGTATATTTTAAAAGTTAGAAAAAGACACCAGTTTGACGACCGCCAGTTTGACTTAACACTTTCACTTTTCGGGACTAAATCCAGAAGAACTAATCATAATAATTCGTCTGAATAAGTCCCTTTTGCATAAATCATCTAATCTAATTATTGAAATACCATAGCGATATATCTAATATATCTAATAATTAAGATTACTAAATACATCAGTTGACAAATGTACACAACTCTTCCAAGTGCTAAGTGTTCCAATGAAAACCACAAGAGCAGGTACTTGCCTTGCCCGGTTTCCCCTCCGACAGCAAGTAGTTGCCCAGCAGCGCGGTGCGCGTCTCGTTGTTGGGCAGCTGCTGCTGCAGGAAGCGGCCGCTGCCCTTGGCCGCGCCCACCGGCGTCACCGACACGATGCGGGTGCCCTGCTCCACCGAGCCGTCGCGCACTGCCATGTTAATGATACCCTGGGGACATGCAAGTATCAGCTACTCGTTTTGTAGGCGTACAATACATTAATATACCTTTAACAAAACATTTTTCTGTGAATAAAAATTTCATACATTTAGCATATTGTTTTAAGCAAAAAATTATTATTAGAAATTTAATTTTACAAATTTTGTGAGTCAGGTTATTATGTTTTGTTAGTACCTACACATTTAGAAACCTGTACGTCGTAAAGTCGCCTTAGTTAGAATTTTTATCACACAAGAACGGCTCAAATGATGTCAATCAATATAGATGCATTGAGCATAAAAAATTGAGCTAAAACAGCGATGCAATATTTAATTGATATATCAATATCGGGATTCTGGATTCTACGAGTGATTCTCATGATAGTTTATCCAGCAATCACCTCGCAATTAACCCCAATATAGGGCCACGGGCCAGCGCCTGCGCCCGCCAGCAGCGCGGGGTCGCGCCCCAGGTGCCGCAGCAGCGCCGCCAGGTCGTAGATCTTGTCGCGCTGCACCAGCGGCACCAGGTACGGCGGCCCGCCCAATTCGATCAGTTTAGCATTGCCTGTTAAGCCTGGGGCAAGGAAATTATATATATTTTAAAAAAGAATTCTCCTCAAAAACATTCGAAAGCTTTTCAAAATAAGGCCTAGATTTAAATAAGTTGAAGAATATATATATATTTTTTCTTTTATTTATATCCTTGGTAAATTATGATTGTCCATATTTATGATTCAATATTACAACATACTTTGGTAGACATCAATTAAGTGTTGGACATTAAGATAAAAGCCACCTTATGAACACGCCATAAGATATAATTTATAACATGAAGGAAACTATGAGATAACAATCATCACATTATCTCAATAACAACAGTGAAAGTGCTACTGTACCATATCTATGTTTATTTAAGATACTACTGATTTATTCAAACAGTTAAATATTACAAAGCCATAAAATTTCAGTATCAAGTTTTTTGTATACATTGTTATGTAAGTCATGAGATTATTTTATTGATTTTAATATGTATTTTTAAAAGAAAATTAACTTTATCATAAATTGTATCAACTCTTTACATATTCTCTGCTAAATAGAATATTTACAAACCCGAAGTAGTCAGGTCAAACGGCGCTTTTCTGAGATCTGGACATTCTTCTGCAGAGACGCTGACCGACTCGAAAGTTTTGCGGAGACCACGAGATAAAACTATAAAAA
Organism: Zerene cesonia; assembly: GCF_012273895.1. Lineage (NCBI taxonomy): Eukaryota > Metazoa > Arthropoda > Insecta > Lepidoptera > Pieridae > Zerene > Zerene cesonia. Next base: position 10,534,387 of record NC_052121.1, on the reverse strand, counting down.
GAATGTTATAGGATAATATATATTTCAAATCTCTATGTAAAATTTGCTAAGGATGGATATATTATACTTTGTGTGTATGCCTTGCTTTGACAATTATTTAGCCTTTTAAAGTAAGTGATAGAGAAAAAGTTCGTTAAATCCACAATTCAAAACAGCAAGTTACTCTAATATATTCCCGAGCGTAAGAGGCACAACAAATAAGACTTGAAAAACGATCAAATTATAAACTTACCTTCAGCCACCTCTTCCAACGGCGGTGTGTACAGGGGCTTCTCCTGAATCGGCACCTTGGAATAATCTATCGAAGCCATGCTATAGTAACAGAAACATATATTATTATCAATGACACACGACGTAAAATAAATTGGTATGCTTAAATTTGCATAAGAATACAGAGCGAAAAGTAACCAAATTCATAGCTTCGTTACTAGTTTGTTTTTTAAAACTCACTTCGGAACAATATTTTCGTGCAAGGCCGCAGCGTTTACATTCACGAGGATAACATTCAAGAATGTCCCAAACGCAATTAAAGTGACCATCTTTCAATCGGGACTGCTTTAACAGCTAATTTTTATACGGACAATCTTCGGGTTAGAATAGATGACCCTTGAGTTATAAAACTCATACGTACGTTTTTGTTGATTTGGTGTCAGCTGTGAGAGCGAGGTCACGGCCTCCCGGGACCACGTGATCGAGGCGACGTGCTGCGTCTGTGGTGAACCCACACTGACTGGCGACTGCCGCCGGCCGGCGATTTTACATAGTATTTTACTCTCAAGTTATATCACAATAACTTTTAAACTGTGGCGATGTTTGTGTTGCAATTGACATACAATTAACCTATCGATATATATATATAGTATATAGATATAGAATAGTTGATCAGTCTATAGAATAGTATATCAGTGTAATAGTCAATGGATAACCCAACTCTGTTAAGCTGTATGTGTATCGTACTACACGTGCCGAATTCGATGATTGCGTTTGTTGCACTTGTCCTACCTAATTGTAAATAATCCTGACACACGGACATGTTTATTTCCTGTACATATATTTACATACATATGCCATATTCTTTCCTTATCTCAAGTGCCTACGAACAATTAACGACCACTGTGATGTGAAGGTTACGTATAGAAATAAAACTATTTCGTGTAAACAATATTTTATTATCAACCATCAACCAAGTCTTATTGCTTTAAATTAATATCAAATCCCACAATTAAACAAAACACTTTTTTGGCATACATATTTCAAACATTTTGACTAATACATTTTCAGCAATAACTCAAACTCTGCAAGTGCACACAATAAATTAAATAAGTCAACCGCCCTTAACTGAAATAACATTATCGAAGCATTGCATTTTCTCCTCACTTAATAAAATAACAAATATAAGGCAATATGTGCGTTGAACACTTTGACAAACAAACTATATTGCTCATATTACATTCAGCTCCCAAACATAAATATAGGTACAATACACGGCATCATTTACAAAAACAAGTATTAATAAATTATGTCCAGAATAAGTCGCCGTGTATTGCAGTGCCTAACTCTTGAATTCTACTAGTATATGAACACAGCCCTGTTCTGATACTATAAAATATTTTGAACCAAAGCAGAGATCGTAAGTCAAAATGTGCGCATAGTAATTACGACTTTTCGTTGTGAAACATAATATAATCATTCATGAACATCTGGTAAAAAGGTCACCGACGTCCCTACCACTCCAAATTCTAAAACAATATTTCAACAAAACAATATCTCCCTATCAAACGCATTAAAATCACGTCAACCGATTAAAAACTCACGAAGAGTAATAAACAGAAGCAAATACAGTCGAAGAGTTAATAAAACAGACACATTGTACAACTGAACGTATAAATTGGATGCAGAGAAAAGTATAACAGTATATAACACCATGTAATATAAATTTATATTACATTTCAAAGCGAAAAGTATTTTTAACATTGCCCTAGGCTATAGAAAGGGCCCATACACATTTTACATAAGGTACAATGCACACGACTCGGTCGTGTCTCTGTTATAAATTAGTATTGTGATGTTAATTTTAATTAATAATTCACTAGTCCTAGAGTCTAAGTAAGTCGCGGGATTGAATCCCTCAGTAGTCTTATATTTTACAATTATATACATTTCACTGCTAACCTTTAGATTGCCTTACAACAATTATTTATGTCCCATACAGTTAATAAGTCATACAATAGGAATTTAAGAAAAAAACTTCGATATTTGCAGTAATATGTTGAAAAAATCGCACAATATAAAATTGGACCAGAATTACTTTTAAAAAATTGTTTTAACGATACTTTTACGCATACCCACCATCATCGTATAAAATATATTTTTTAATTCAAATATATTTCAAAGAATATAGGTAGATAACTAAATATATTAAAATGTTCATTTTAAAAACTTATATTAATAATTATATTTAATATAAAAACTACACATATTGTTCAAACCCAAATCAAATAAATAATTAAAACATATGATTATTCTATCTGCAGTCATAAAACATTATGTAACAGCCAAAACAAGAAACTTTCGAACAACACGCGTTATCGAAAAAATAAATAAAACATTACCAATATTGATATGAGCGAATTGTTTACACAGAGCAATATGCCTCTTACACATTACTTGAAGTGCATGTATTCACTAGTTGGATTTCCTTGGGTCATATACAGTTTATTTTAAATATACAGTTTTTTGTTAAATGAATAAATAACCTAACACGTATCTAAAATAAATAAATATGCTAATAATAAAGAGAGTCGCACGCTAGTCAGTCGCGCTCGCACTACGAAACGATGATGGTGCCATGTGCCCGATGGTCCAACACCCTTTCGAGAGTTCTTTAGCCACACGGGTGGCGAGTCTCACCTTATTCCTTGTATGTTTTTCTTTATTAAAAATTATTCTACAAATTGAGTGTAGAGAAAGTGACTCGAGTTATATCTATTGTCACAACATATACTTTCTATTCATTGGCACGAACATTTTAAATTTTTCTTTCACTTACTTAACATAAGATAAAGAGGAAGTTGCCAGTAAACGATATTCAACATTTATTTCATTTCACAATTTAATTATTTTATTCATAGTCGCCCCGGCTTTGCTCGGTACACAATGTCGGAAAATCTTTCTTGATGTTAGTAGTTTATATAAAACATTATATATATATATATATATATATATATATATATATATATATATATATATATATATATATATATATAATATATATATATATATATAATCGCCAAAATCACTCAAGACATTAATGACTAAGACATTTATTATTTTTTTTTTTACCGTCAAACATAAATACACAACAAAAGATTACAAATTTGACGTGAACTCTCTTAATTTGTGCGTTAAGTATTGTCCAAATAGTATACTAGCCTGTATAATAAGCAAAAACAGTATAAGTAAGTATACATATATAAATAAGAAAAAGACAAACAAATATGTCATTAAGTTGAGCCTGTATTAACCTTCTAAAAACAGGTCTTATATATTACATACATACTTGAGGCAATAGACTTAATTTAAAAAAAAAAACTTTTGTATGGTAATATAATTTTCATAACACTTCAAAACTTTTATATACATATATTCTCTGGAACACTATTTACCTACAAAGATCAAGATATTGAACAATCATAGCAGTAAGCTTGACCACCGTTCGCATATAAGAACGCATACGCATAATTGCGTGCGCGTGCGTTCTTAATGCGTCACAGTAATTTTACCCGTAAAAGTAACTATAACAAATATGCACTTATTCATTTTGTTTAAGTAAGATGAATGGTGTACTAAGGTGCATATACAGATGACATGAGTCCTGTGTGTGTACACAAGGTCATACATCGTCATGCGGCACAAGCAGTTGCGTGCGCATATACTGCGAGCGTGTATGTATCCGGTCACGCCGGCATTTATAACGTATATATATACAGCTACATCTACGTGTAGAGGAAGTTATACATCGTCGTGCGGCACGAGCGTGTGCGTGCGGTCGTGGTGCAGCTGCCGCGCGTGCGCCGCGTGACGCGCGAGCCAGCGCGCCAGCTCGCGAGAGTCGCACTGCACGCGCGGCCGCCGCAGCCCCTCGGCCGCGCCCCCCGCGCCGCCGCCGCCCGCGCCCGCGCCTCCACCCCCGCCGCAGCCCCCGCGCACGCCCAGCTCCACGAAGTGTGCCCCGTCCACGGTGACCGCCGTGCACGATACCAGGTTGCTGTTGAACAAATTATTGTGAGCGTTTTCGAGTCGATCTCAAACATGTGAAATATTCATAATCAATTCTACGCAAATCTGTAACAAAATTGTATTCCCGTAACGACGGGCGCGCACCTGAGGTGCGTCTCCATAACGATCTGCGGCTGCGCGCCCTTGCAGGTGAAGATGCGCAGGTAGCAGTCGGAGAGCAGCGCCTGGATGTCGTGCGGCGTGTCGCGCACGGCGCGGTGCGCCAGCAGCCGCTCGGCGTAGTCGCCGCCGTTGAGCGCGTAGAGGCGCGCGGCCGCGTGCGCCTGCGCCGCGCTGTAGCGCGCCAGCAGAGCCGCCGGCGGCGCGCGCGGCGCCCGCACGCGCTCCCCGCCCGCACCGCGCCCCCCGCGGATGCCCTGCACACAAATTATTAGCATCAGAATATTAAGAAGCCATTTACCACCATATTGAATGTATGTAATAATATCTGTTTTTTGGTGAATTGAAACCATAACATAAAGTAATTAATAAAATATTTCATTTGCAAACTATATCAACTCAATATGATATTATATGACATGTTGTCCCACCTTGCGGCTGGAGTCCCTGACTGCAGCCGCGGTCTCAGCGGCGAGGTCGAGCACGCCGATGACGGGCTTGGTGACGGTGCCCACGAGCCCCTTGCCGACGCCCGCGATGAACCCCGGCAACCCCTCCGCAGTGGCGCCTTCATAGCTGTGCTTCACTAGCGACGTCATGCCACCTGCACAAACACAATTAAACATTAGTATAAAATTAACATCCAACATACATAATTATGGAACACTATCTTTAGATACCAAAAATTTATCTACTCTCAGAGACAGAGTTAATTCTAAATAACTGGTCCTTCGAGATCGAAGGTGCACACTACATTTATAAAGAAGTGAATATAAAGGAATCGGTCCTTCGAGCCGGATATAGGATTGCGTGTGGGCAGTCACCGAGCAGGCCGAGGCCGAGGCCGCGCAGGCCGGCGGCGAGGCGCGCGCCGGCGGCGGCCGCGCGGATGCGGCGCCGCGTCTCCTCGTGCGCCTCGTCGCACACCACGCGCTCCAGCCCGTCGCCCAGCGTCTCTGCGCAACACATCATTATATCAAAACTTTACATCAAAAAATAATAACAACTTGGGTGAATCTAGTTGGAAGCTTTTTTTTATTAAGTACAAGATAAGTCCAATGGAGTAAAAGCAATTAAAAACTTAATACTATAATACTTATGCTTTAGTCATCAATTCAAGCGGCAACAATTGCCAGTTGACATGTAGGTTAATAGAATAAACCAATGATAGCACAAAATAAAACATTTGTATTTTTCTTTCCTTGTAAATGATTAGTATTTTATTTTAATGATTTCATAATTAAAAATTTATTTTAAACAGATTTAAGATCTTGTTATGGTTTCTGTGCATTTCAGGCATTTCATGGGTATGCTATTTTAAAAAATTCTTTTATAGATAACAAGCAATAGATTTTATTCTTTACCTGTAACTTTGGCTGCGGAGTTCGATATGCCATGTGTGAGATTTTGTAGTAACGCAGCTACATTTCCTTCAAGTATCAGACCGGTCACGCCCTCCGACACATCCGCGACGAATCCCAAGGGATTACCCAAGAAATCCACTGAACCCAGGATTTTAGCAGCTTGCCATTTCAATTCCTGAGAGCAAATTAATTTGATTAATTATTTAATATGGCAACTCGCGATTCTGAATTCATTTACAAACTAAAAAGAACATTAAATATAACTATAATATATGGGTAAGAATATATTTTTATTTACGATAAACCTCTAAGGGAATCTCAATAAGAAAATCCAAATAATACTGAATTTCCAATAATCAATCACTTGAAACCAAGAAAACAATATTTGAGATCTATCAGTTTTCCTTATAAATAGCGTGCAGTGACAATGCTGAAATAGTGCCGCGCCGGTCAAGTAATGCGATAGGTGATAGGTGATGAGTGACAATAAAGTGAGAGCTGACATCTTTGAAGTGCTGCAGCACGTCGCGCGCGAGCGCGGGCGCCGTGTCGAAGGCGTGCGCGCGCAGGAACGGCTCCAGCTCCACGGCCGCGTCCTCGAAGCGGATCAGCGTCAGCCCCAGCCGCCGCCGCAGCGCGCCCGCGCCGCCCTCCACCTTGCTCGACGTCGACATCGACAGCCGGATCTGCGGGGGAGGGGGGTTCTGTCAAGTGTTACTACTATACAGATTGAGACTGAGTGATTATGAAAGTCTCCAGTTTTATATTTGGCGTATATAATTATCCGTTTCATATTAATTATTTAAGCAAAAATTTTTTGAGTCGGAATTTTCATGACGGTGGACTCTGAATGATCCTAAGTAGTACCTGGCTGGGCAGCAGCTTGATGAGCGCGAAGTAGTAGCGGGTAGCGTGCAGCGCGGTGAGCTCGTCCAGCACGCGCCGCGTCTCCCACTCTGCCTCGTCCGGTACCTCCTCGCCCTCCGGCTGCTGGAGCCACTGCCACACCATCAGGATCAGCCTGCCGACGGAACGTTCCTCGGTTATCACAACAATGCAATTAAAGAAATGAAACTTCAACTTCACCCTTACGAACAAAATAAAATATTTATATTTGGATAGCTCTAATTATGAACCTCTAAATGTTTGTCATAGTAACCCACTTTCACTCATGATAAACGTAAAATAGGTCCTTCGAGGCAGACGCCGACGTACCTCTCCTCGAGCTTAACCGCGATGGGCCGCAGCGCAAGCAGCAGGTGCGTGAAGTAGCGCGCGTTGTAGCGCGGCGGCGGCGCGCGCTGCATCTCCAGCGCCACGTGCAGCGCGGGCAGCGCCCCCGCGCCCCCCGCGCCCGCCCCCGCCCCCGCCCCCGCGCCCCCGCCGCGCTCCGGCACGCAGTACAGCAGCACCGGGCTCGGTGTGCCCAGCAACTGTACACCACATTGTTTATGTTATTATTTGATTTTTTTTTCAATTTGATCTAGGAATTACGAGGTGAAAAATGTACGGATAACAAGGCAACTAGTTGGAAGAATAGCAAATTTCGTGTTTTCTATAAGTTAAGAGGCATCAATAAGTCTTTGCCTTTTTTTATTGTATAAAATAAAATTTTCAAAATGGTGACGAGTAGCGCCCTCACCTGGTTGTCCCACTGCATGTCGTGCACGGAGAGCGACAGGCGCGCGGCGGATGCGTCCCGCGCCAGGTCCAGGCGCACGCCCAGGAACTGCGCGTACACCAGCTCCACGCCCGCCACCAGCGACACGCCCAGCCCCTCCAGCGACACGCACACGCCCCACTCGCCCCACGAGCCCGAATCACCAGCGCTCTCCTCTAGCTTCGCTTGCTCCTCCTCCTCGTCATCCGCACACTCGATTTTGGTAGATTCCTGGTTTCATGTGTATGGTTCCACATTAGAATAGAAAAGATATAATAAAGCGTAATAGTTGTAATTCGACAGACAATTAGAAATAGTTATCTCACCGACTGCACAGTGTCCATGATACGTATGAGGCGGGTGGGACCGTCCGCGGTGAGCGTGACACTGAGACGGCCCGAGCCCGGGCGCAGCGTGCGCCAGCGCACGCGCTGCTCCGGCGGCACCACGCCCGCCTCGCCCGCCTCGCCCGCCAGCCCTAACGCTACGCGGTTTCCTATTCAAATATCTAATTATTTACCGGTTTCCATCAGTTGGTAATGTTTTCACAAGACACAAGTAAGTGTAAGAACACAAGAGTAGTAAGCAGGGCGGCGCGTACCGGGGGCGAGCGCCATGAGGCCGCCGGCGGGCTGCACGCACAGGTTGCGGTGCGCGCACGCCATGCGGCCGTCGGGCAGCAGGCGCCAGGCCTGCGTGGACGCGCGCCGCCCGTCCGCGCGCCGCAGCACCAGCGCCGCCTGCACGCCCGGCCGCGGCGCCGCGCCCTCGATGTCCAGCACCTGCGTTGGGTATTATATATTGCGTTACAGTTCCGGTGCACATACGGCGACGTGACGTCGAGCCTCATCTCCACTATATACAAGCGTTACCATGGCGTGCGGCGAGATGGTGGTGTCGTCGGAGAGCATGGCGTCGGTGGGCTGTGGCGGCGAGCTGCCCTCGTGGATCAGCTGCCCGCCCGGCCCGCGCCGCCACAGCTGCGACCTGAGGCACATACCGTTCTCTTAATTTTGTAGAAATCAAAAATATGGTTAAATCGCACCGCAATTTCAAAACTCCAAACGTTACAAAGGTTGTCCCATCATCTAATGAATATCATCTCTCTCTAGGTGAGCGGGCGCCTGACCTGTCACCGTATCGCTTGGTAGCGAGCTGCACGCGCGTGGAGCCGGCGGGCACCTCGAGCACGAGGTCGGCGGCGGCGGTGGCGGTGGAGGGGGAGGGCGCGGGGAAGCACACGTAGATGAAGTTCTGGTAGAGCAGCGCGTGCGCCGAGTGCAGCGCGTCGAGCGGCAGCGGCAGGCGCGGGCCGCCGGGCGCCCGCAGCGCCACCGCGCGCGCGCCCTCGGGCTCGGGCAGCGCCCAGCGCACGCGCGCGCCCGACCGCACCACGCTCTCCTCGCTGCTGCCCACCTGCACGCACAAAATTATCATTTTTCATAAAGTATCCTAACGCTTACATATTTATATGTTTTGACTTTGAAATTTACATAAAATTTAAACAAATCTTACTCGCTGAATCTATACGTAAAACAAAAATATTTTAATAATTTTTATGTCGAGATGCAGCGCGCTGACCTGGTGGAACATGATGGCGACCGGCGAGCAGTTGTCGATCCTGAGCGGCGGCGGCGCGCACTCGGCGTCCGTCAGCACCACCAGCAGCGCCGCGTTCTGCCGCACCACCTCCACGCGCAGGATCAGGTACGAGCCGCCGCTCTCCCTGGAAATGTACCGGACATTTCATTATTAGGAAACCTGCTTTTTACGGAACGCAAAAATAACATCGACGTTTTTCATCCTGACTTAACAATGTATTTCCTAGTTACATTCTCGACACTATCCAATTTCCAAAAACTGAACCAAAATTAAATGGGACTACCCGTTAGACACCACCTTTAACCAAACAAAAAAGAATCATCAGAATAAAGAAACTCAGAAATCAAGACTGTAAAAAGCGCGGCAGTCCTGTTTCTAGCAAAAATTTAATTGACCTATCTGGCGGTGATACCTGCAGGCGATGTGCAAACTCCGCGGCGCGTCGATCTTAAAGCCGCCCGACCACGCGGTGAGCGGCGCCGCGGCGTGGCTGCCCCCCGCGCTGGGGGCGGCGCTGGGGGCGGGGTCGGGCAGCACGCGCACGCACAGCAGCGGCTCGCGGTCCCAGCGCGCCCAGTGCCACGGCAGGTAGCAGCCCGCCACCGCCGACACGTGCGTCGCCATCGCGCCGGGGTCGCTCTGCCGTGCGACGCGATACGGCAAAACGTTAACTCAGTTTACTTCTTGTATCAAAATAGTGTTAAGTTTTACCATTTTACTCTGTTTTAATGAAGTTGCGGCTAAATTATAATATATGTTCGTTTCTGTCTAACGCACAAACAGTTATTTCTATTAGTAAGAGTACAGATAGATAAATCAAACTAAATCTGGGAAAGCAAAGAGTTAAGCGAACGTAAATACCAGTTATAGTGTTATACGATAAAACTACGTGAGTTAATTTTAGTCTGATAATAATGTGGAGTGATGTGCTTATTACACATCTGTGCTTAATGCAACCGATTCAGGTGTCTTCGTATTTTTTTTCTGGTCCACTAAACGGGCGTTACAACTGATATGTAAGTATTAGAATAATAAATGTAATGTTAAGTCGAAAGGCCTTTCGCCCGTAGCGAGAGCGAAACACAAAAAAATGGAACCAAAATGTGAGGAGAGATGTAAGCGTGGTCTCACGAGCGTGGTGGCGGTGCACTTCTGCGCGAGCTGCAGCGCGCGCGAGGTGTTGTTGTGGATCTGGTAGCGCGGCGTGAAGGTGACCACGTTGGTGCGGCGGTGGCGGCCGCGGCCGGCGCGCACGCTCACGCCCACGCTGTAGGCGCGCTCCTCGCCGCCGCCCGCCTCCAGCCGCTTCACCGCCACGCCGGGGCCCAGCCCGAACGGCGAGCACCACTGCGACAGTGCGTTAGGACATTGCGACCGCAGTCTGCGTCTCGTTCATTAGAACCAATCAATCATACAAAAAAAAAAAAACAATAAAACTATCCACAACGCAACATTGGCAAAATTGTGGCAACGCAGCACTGCCATTCATAAAAAAATATTAATTGAATTGAAATCGTACAAATAAATGTATAATTACTTTGTAATTCTAGTAATTCGTTCTATAGCATAAAAACAAAATGAAGATGAAAAAAGTAAAGAACAGGTAAAATTCCATACGAGAGGGAATCGGAAGGCGCGTGTAGTGTCGCTCACCTCGGGGTGCGGCGCCAGCGCGGTGCCCAGGCGCGCGCTGAGCGTGGGCCCGTCGCCGTCCGCGAAGGCGAAGGGCAGCGGCGCCACCATGCGCGCCAGCTCGTGCTCCGCGAACTGCCCCGCCGCCTCGCCGCCGCCGCCGCCGCCCTCCGCGCGGAACACCAGCGGCAGCCCCGTGCGGTTCACCAGCCAGTACGCCGCCGAGATCGACACCTGGCGGCGCGCACGTTCTTATGAGTTGCACTCGACGTTTCCTACCCATCGGGTCGTTGTCATGATGAAACGAAAAATTTCAAAACTTCACCTTAATCCCATCGGTTTTCTTAACGGTGACTCTCGCATTCAAGTACAATCTTCGTCCTTTCACATCTCGCAACTTGAGTCTCGCCGAGAAAGAGTTGTTAGACCCCCCTCCGCCGCCCACGCTGAGGGCGGAAGACCAGCCGAATCCTTCCAACTTTACGGTTATCTCGACACCTTCCTCTACATCCAACTGTCAATCATAAAATTATATTAAATTAATATTTCAATAAAATATTTTATTTTATTAGAGAAAATGATCGAATGAATAAAATGCTATATCTGAACACGAAGCACCTGGTGGAAGGGCTCCGTGTGCGCGGCGGGCAGCGCCCCGGCGACGGCGCCGGCGCGGTACTGCAGCTCCAGCGGCAGCAGGTTCTCCAGCCGCAGCGCCGCCACCAGCCGCAGCGTGTGCCCCGCCAGCGGCTCCCCGCGCTCCAGCGGGAATCGCTCCCGAATTATCACACAGCAAAACCTGTTGCACCATTATCGATTTGTTTCTAATAATATTTATTTATTTATTTAATAATAATAAACCCTTTATTGTACACACATGAAACAAAAAATATTCACAAAGTAAAAAGTGGTACAAATAGACGGCCTTATCGCTAACAAGCAAAGTCTTCCTGAATGGAACCAGAACCAGAGGCTTTAGGGAAAGTTTGGAGAAAAAAGAATTAAATAAGAAAGATTTGGATTGTAGAAGGAGCATAGAAAAGCAAAGCATTATGAGAGGTGCAAATGAAAGGAAAATGCAAATATAATATTATATTACTGAAATAATAATGTAACTTCTTATTAAACAATTGTGAGAATTACTTAGTATAGAATTCAGTAAAAACAATGTGAATTTGAATTTTTGCATTTATAAAGTACCATTAAATTTATTTGAAAAATTGGCAATAGGGTTGGTACACAAGAAATCGCTTACCTGTAGACGTAGTCGTGCGGCGCGCGGCACTCGTAGTGCAGCAGCGCGGGGTGCGCGGGCGCGGCGCGCCAGTCCAGCGGCGCGGGCGCGGGCGCGGGCGCGGGCGGGCGCGCGCGCACCAGCGGCCGCGTCCACAGCACGGGCGCGCGCGCGCTCAGCGGCGCCGCCCACCACCCGCCCGCCGCCACCGTCGCGCCGCGCGCCCCCGCGCCGCCCCACTCGCCCCACTCCCCCCACTCCCCCCACTCGCCTGCAACACGCCGCACCCTCAGACTACGTACGCTCATCGGTTGTTATGTTATAGCTAAAGGTCTACACGACATCGATAACATACAATTGCAATAGAAAGCAAAACTTCATTTGTTAGTTCGTACCTATACATAATAGTGAACTCATTCTATCGCAGAACACATATTAAATTTAGCAGCAAAAACTGTCTTTATAGCTGTACTTTAGCAAACCCATAATGCATAATTAAACGCAAGTCGAAAAATGACACTTCAGCTCATCACTTGTTTTACGCAAATTTCGCATTAAATTACATATTGATAATGTTAATATCTATCAACACATATGAGTCGTCGAAATGTGTTCAGTACAATCCTAATGCATTCTAACCAGGTTCGATATGTATCTATACATGATACAATGAGACTACGGCGCATGATATCTAAAGCGTTCACAAGGTCGCGCGGAATGAGTGGCACAAAGCTAACGCATGTGGACGAGAAGGGCGGAGGCCCGTACCGCAGCCGAGGAACACGGGCAGGCGCGGGGGCAGGCGCGCCAGCGGGGCGGCGCACAGCGCGGCGCGGCGCTGCAGCGCGGCGCACACGGCGCGCACGCCGCTCGCCCCGCTCGCCCCGCGCGCCCCGCTCGCCCCGCCCCGCCGCTGCAGCACTGCGTGCTCTACATCGTCCCTTCACTTTAGTATTGCTGGACGTACGTGTTACGTTAATTTACTAGTGGCCGATTTGTGACTTTGACTGAAATATGTCAACGAAAATAAGGCCGCTTTACTCATTTCTTTCTACGACTATGACGAAATCTAATGTATAATAAACTCAAACGGCTAACAATTATTTGTGCGGCAAGAGACTAAAATTACAACGAAGTGCGCAGTATTCTATAGTATTAGTAATGTTTAAAGCGAACGATTAAAGTGAGAGAACTGAAGCATAATTTATGTGGCCGAATGCATATTTTAAACTTAACATCCCGAATAGTTTTAAATAATATTAAATAACTTATAACATAATATACCAAAAGTATATATAAAATTAAAAGTATTCATAGTTTTAACACCTCATACTTACTGAATACCTGTACTCGCCGCCTAAATTTTAAAATGGAATTTAACAAGACGCACGCATCGGTCCTACTTTATCGTAAGTAATATATATAGTGTAAGTATTGCAGTGAGCACTGACCGTGCGCGTGCGCGTGCGGGAGCGCGTGCGCGTGCGCGTGGTGCAGGCGCACCTCGACGGCGTGCGGCAGGTCGTTGCGCAGGCACAGCGCCGAGCGCACGGTCACCAGCTTGCGCGCCGAGCCCTCCAGCGACACCTCCAGCACCACGCGCGCTTCCGACCCGGTTTTCTGCAATTTGGAACACCGCATTAAGAACAACGCAACAATATATTTCAACGGAATTTTAGCAATTCATAGTGTCCATTTCATCTGCAACACGAATTAAAACTCTCTTTCAACTGTGAAATTGTTCTAACCTTTTTCTTTCTCCTATCTCTAATACAAGAGACTTACATTATGTGTAATATGTCTGAAGAAGACGCCCACTCGGTCAACGCAGACGGGGTCCAGCGGCGACCAACCGTCTACCCGCACTACGAGGCGGTGAAGCGGCGCGAGGGGCGCCGGGTCTGAGGGCGCGGAACCCGAAGGCGCCGGCGCCCCGCCACGCGCTCTTCCGCGCCGTGCCCCAAACGAGAAGGGCTCAGTGTCGCCCGCGCGCACGCACACCCAAGAGTCATCTGGCCCTGACCATGACTTTGTTTCGCCACCCTCCCGCAACCTGGGAAATTATAAACGCTGGGTAAAACTTAAATGCACACAATACTGATGGAAAAGTATTGCTTCAGTTAAATAGCATAAATTAAATAGCATAGAAAAGTGTAAGAATAAAAAAGAAAAAGTAATATATATGTACAAGCAACACTGTATTCTTAGGGCCTTATCACACCAGCGATGTGCGAACGGCCTTAAGGAGTTGTATATAGCATGAACCGCTCATATTTGCTTGATTATATAACATAGGCCTTCACAAAAATATTGAATTGAAATCAATAAAAGGACAAGAACAGCTAGTTGCTCATAAAACTTGATCGGTGGTAGGAATTGCAAACCATTGTCTAAATCACAATACGTGCAACGACTAACTCATCAGAGGCGGTGGTGAGCGTGGTGAACCAGAGGCGGTGGCCGGAGAGGTTGCGCAGCGCGTACGGCACGAAGGGCGAGCGGCGCCGGTGCCCCGCCGGGCTGCCCTTCGGCGACTGCTCCCCTTGGCTCGAGCCCTGCTGCCCACGGAACGAGGGAGATTATCAGAAACTACCCGCAAAAACGCCTCACTTTACTTGCAAAAATGCGTCGGAAAATTATAAAGTCTCATAATCATTTCAGTCTCAAGTTGGGACGATTTACAATCAGACAGCTCACTTGCAGCTTTTCTAGCGCTGCTGCGACGAAAATCAAATAACCTGCCGTACCTGAGGCGCATAATAATCGGCGGTCCAGTTGGTCCTCACGAGCCGGATGAGGTCGACGAGCGCGGACGTGATGTTAGTGTTAAGTATCTCAGAAGACGATATCTCCAGCTGAAGCCGGCGCAGGGAGAGCGCACTTGATAGCGTGTACTCCCAGCGACTTTCAAACCTGCAAGGAATCATTTATTATAATGTATAAATTGAAAACTGTACTATTATTCATTTATAACTTATTTATGAGATGTTAAATGTAAAAATTGTACCGAATTTAAAAACTCAAAAGTGAAAAATAAATCAATTTTATTACCATAAGCGCTACTCACTTGTCTAATTTAAGTCAGTGCCAACCAAGCCAAATAGTAAATAAGTAAGTTACTACTTGTGATATTATAGAATAAGGAGATAATCTATTATCTACTACCATTAGACTTGGCTAGCGCCGACTTTAAATAGATGAATCACGACCGTAAGTGAACAATGCTCCAACCTCCACGGTTCCACAATCGGCTCCCAACCAGACAACATGCGGTTGTAGTAGTCAAGCGTGAGCAACGCCTTTAGGCGCCCCCCGCCCGCGGCGGTGCGCCGCCCCGCGCCCCCCGCGCCGCCCGCAGCGCCCATCGGCACCACCGCGCCCTCGGTGACCGCGCCGCTGGTGCTGCCTGATGGCGTCGATACTAGGATGGGATCTTCGAACGCCTCTTCCACTTTTCTCAAATCCTGTATGAACATTTTGGAAATTTACTTCCAGTTTCCCAAATTTGTCCTTTTTCTCAGTAGGCATTATTGATTTTTTTCTGCGACATAAATTTAAACTTATTAGTCACAATTTATAAAACAAATAAAAAAGAAATAAATACCGAAAAGGTTGCTATCACCTGTTCGAGCTGCAGGTCCGCAAGCGACAACTCGAGCAGCGGCACGTCGGAGTCGAGGCAGTCGTCGATGACGCACAGCGTCACGCTCTCCGCGCTCACCTGCATTTCACATGCTCAAATATATTAAACCCAGGTTAACAAAGAACAGTAAATCATTTGCGCGTGCTAGTGATAAATTCTTTATACAATACCTTCGGTTACAATTAATTTGGGTTAAATTCGAAATAACGGACGAAAATGCTCTTAATCATAAAGCCTATTATTCAGTTAGTGATTATTTAAATGATAATGATGTATGGAATATTTATTTTAAAATTAGTGTTACGATGTTGACTTGTTTCAAGTGTACCTATATATGTACTTATTAGGATGACGAATAAATGATCATGACTATGATACTTAAATTGCCACTGAACAATGAGTGTAAAAACTTTAAATTATATCTAGCAGTTTAAAATGGGTTAAATCGAGTCTTAAAGAGTTGGTTACATACATACGTAGGTGATGCTAATTTACCTGCACAGCTCTCAAAGCCCTGCCCGGAGCGGGCTGCGTGCTCGCAGCGGGCGAGTGCGCGTGCGCGTGCGCGTGCGCGTGCGCGTGCGGGTGCGAGTTGGCGCGCAGCCAGCGCGGCGCCACGAGGCGGGACGCGTTGTTGTTGGCGCGCATGTGCACGCTGTTCGCCGGCTCATCGCGAGCGTCCGCACCGGCCTCGGTTTTGTCTGCGAAAATCATATTTTATGCACATTATTCATTGAGCAACGCTCTAATCTAACGCCAGTTCGTAATATCGTACCACAGTTACGATTAGATCTTAAATTAGCATCTAGAGGCGTAAGATCTGCAATGACCTTACGCCTCTTATTTTTATGCATCTTTTATATTGTAATATTTTCCTTTGGATTAAACAACATTAAAATAAAATGGCTTAATTGCGCTTTCTCTTAATCAGTCAAATTTTACTATGAAACAGAGTATGGTCAGAGCTTAGCCATATTTTTATTTTTATAAGTTAATTTTGGATGTCAGGGGTTATCTTTTTTATAATACGGTAAATTTATGTGTCTATTGTATAAAGTCGATATTCTGAAGTACTTATAAACATAAGTTTAAAGGAGATGTATGGGCTAATAATACATACACTCTTTGTTGATATGATACTCGTATATAATGATAAATGATATGATGATACATACCCCGAGCGCCTTACACGAGTCGCTATTGCAGACTGACTCAATAAGTCATAAATGAAGACGGTCGTGTAAAGCGCTGAATCAGGATGTACGGCTAGCCCGTACAGGAGAAACCATGAAAAAAATGATTTTGCATCAGGGTCAACAAAGAGCACACAACATAACACTGACCTGAAAGCGCGAGTCTCGCTTGCGCAGGCAGTGATTGCAGCATGGCAGCAAACATGCGCATATCGTGGTAAGACAGACGTAGGTTAAGTGTGCCCATATCCACCTGCAAACGGGAGTTTTATGAGCTTGTATAGCAAACAAACGTTTGGAGTAAAAAACAAAATAAATCATTAGGCACTAAATCTTACTGGTGAGTCAGTGAGTGTGTGAGTGTATGTCAGATGATTTAAGCGAGTGTGTATGTGAGTCAGTGAGTGAGTGAGTGAGTGAGTAGTGCGGACACTCACGTGCAGCACGCGGTCGGCGCGCAGCGCGAGGTGCAGCGCGGCGGGGTCGACGATGGCGAGCGCGGTCTCGTCCTCCAGCCCCAGCACGCACGAGAACACCTCCAGCTCGCTCACCTCGCACACCAGCGCGCGCTCCTCCGCCACGCGGTACGTGATCACCGTCGTGCTCTGCACAAAGCGCACGACACGACCTCAACGAATTTAAAAAAAAAACAAAGATTTCCAACTCAGATCTGAATCTTGTGGCCGTCAACCTCGTATAATTGAATACGTGAGCCTAACACCATTAGTATACCTTCAATATCACAGCATTAGTGTCCCACACGGACGCGTCCTCCACGAGCACGAGCTGCGAGTCGGTCACGTTCAGCTTCAGCTCCATGGGCTCGGGTGGCGCAGGCGCCTCCCCGCCGGCCTCTGCGTTGCTGGGGTCTAGCCCCCCGTATTCTGGCGACCTTTCCTCACTATAAAAATGACAATAGCAAAAAAAGTATAAATAACTTGTTTAAGTAATTAATTTAAATGTGGCAGCCGAGCACGCTTCAGCACGTGCACGTAACATGCTACTTTGTTTCGTACGGTGAGTATGGGAACAAGAGTTCCGTTTCCTTATCCTCACCCTTCCCTAGTCCACCTTCTTGCCAGTCGTCAATTATTTCCTTATACTTTACTCACTAAGCGATACTTCTGTGAATGTCCACGGGCGGGGGTGATCGCTTAACATTATAATCATAATATAATTGTAACATAATAGATGAGTCTAGAGAATATCTAAAGAATATTACAAGTATAGCTGGTCAGGATCTGCGGGTGGCGGCGGTGGCTGCATAATGAACTGGTTGGCCGCCTCCCACCAGTCCAGGATAGCCATCAGACGCATGTTGTTCACCATTATAGTGTACGCTGATGAGTCCGGACGTTTCCTGCGCACATTTTTTTTTCATGAAACGGAGAAATGTTATCATTGAATTTTTTAAAGTAACCTTAAACCACACCCAGGCACTAAGGTTGGCACTAAAGCACAAGTTGTTACCTGGCGTGCAGCTCGGCCTGCACGGTGTGCGGGTGGTCGGGCTGCGGCTGCACGATGCGGCTGAACACGTTGCCGCGCCGGTTGGCCGGCTCCGACGAGTACCGGCTGTCGCATACCAGGATCTCCTGTATTTGAACATTCAAGTTTTACAAGGATAGTGGCAGAAAATTTTTGGAAATTTGTGACCCACACACAAAATGTGGCAATCGAATATACATATAACTATCGTAAATTGTATTAAATTTTGATATAATGTTGGACTAAATAATAAAGTGCGTAACCATGAAAAACATTTCCTCTCTCATCTGAAATACTTAGCCGAATTTCATTATAAATAAAAAATTCCAATATTTTGATATTAATTCTTGCTACAATGTATATTACTCCTTATGGTATATATCTCTATTGAGACGCTACCTGTGACACGAGGTCTATATCCTGGCTGGTGTCGGAGTACGAGTCGAGAAGTAACCGCGACTTGATGAAGTGCACGGCGGCCAGCGGCGGCGCGTCCGCACGCCGCAGCTGCACCTGCACGTCCTGCAACAACAAACTTACGTTTCTCACTGTATCCGAGTGGAATAAGTGTCTTATGATTTCGTTTTGTGTTAAGATAGATAGATAATGGGTGAAAGATTATAATATTACTTTTTAACAGCCAGCTATTTATGAGTATTAAATATAAGATACTTATACATAGTATAACAAAACTGAGTGTATACTGAATAGTGATATTTAGGCCTTCCTACCTGCAAGTGCAGTTGCAGAGACCAAGTACGCCACACGTTGTCTGCCCCCACTTGCCCCGGCGCTTGCGGCGCGGGGTCAGGCGCTATGAGCTCAGGGCAAGCCTCGCCCAGGTTGTGCGCCAACACGCCGCGGATGAGTCGGTACTGCGCCGCATCCAGCGACACTTGAAGGGTCGTCAGCGTGCCTTGCATCGTCATGTCAGCCACTAATACCAGTATACGTTTAAATTTATGTAAAATATGTTATGTATTGTATTTAAAACGCTATGCACAATTCAAATTTAAATAAAATCAAGACAAGGACGAACGCGACGTATTGATGTGAACCATAATATTGCAAGCTCACCATTGTGCGTTTTATCGCAGTTGATCTCGAGCTGCAGCGAGAGGTGCGTGGGCGCGGGCAGCAGCGGCGGGCCCACGCGGCGCACGCGCACGCCGCGCGCGCCCCCGCCCCCGCCCCCGCCCTCCGCGCACCACACCGACAAGCCCTCCAGACGAATCGTGCGCACGTCCAGTAGCTCGCGCTCCGCTACATATATGAGATACATTAACGCCCTTACAGACAGATATACGTAACGTAATGTGATGTGACGTCGACTTTGATGCATTATGTGATGTTATGTGACGTGCTATGACGTGGTGTTTTATAATGATAATTTTGAAATATGTACGTTTATATTAATCTTGTGATGTGATGTGCGGGTAGAAGTAATGTGGCGAGCAACTCACGGCGGTTGGGGTCGAGCAGCGTGCTGACGGTGGCGGGGTCGCCGGCGCGGCGGAAGCAGTTGTCCACGTGCAGCAGGCGCAGCTCGGCGGCGCACGCGGCGCGGCTGCGGCCCGACACCGGCAGCACGATCAGCGGCGCCGCGCAGCGCACCTTCAGCCGCATGCGCGCCGCCTGCGCCGCGCGCGCCACGCTCGACACCTGCGGGGGCAGCGAGCTGAGCGACCTGAGCGGCCTGAGCGACCTGAGCGAGCTGAGCGAGCTGTGTGCGGCGCGAGCTATGTTCAACGTAATGACGGAACAGCTACAAGTTGCTCCATCGACTCGGATCCATTCATAATGTTTTATTTTTAATGAATCAGATAGAAAAAAAAATGGTTCACCATTCAATTGTAGCAAAATGTAGTACCTTTCGACGAGCCTGCACGATGACGTGCCGTAGGAGACTGAAGTCACGCGCAAACGCCTGCAGTTCCAACACGAAGCGACGCGTGTGCACGTAAGTCAGCGGCCCCATATCCAGCTCTAAACTCGTCTCGTACCCGGCTTCCGACGCGGCCGCTGGACTCAATCTAGTGAATACATTGAACGAAAATGATAACCGAGGCTTATGTTATAAAAATATAATCAATCTAATATTTAGAACAGGATCGATTGGAAATTACGAAATTTTTAACTACACAAATGTATTCGAATCCCGTATTGAAAACATAATTTTTCCGGTTCCAGTGATACCGACCGGTGGTAGTGCAGCGTGAGGGCGTCCCGCTGGCGCGTGCGCAGGCGGTCGCGCCAGAGCGGCGCGCGCGGCGCCAGGTCGG
>NC_052121.1:10472105-10512891 GCF_012273895.1 Zerene cesonia | reverse complement strand
TTTTTTTTTTATAACCTTAAACAATACGTTTTGACTATGGTCCTTTGAGTCATACTCCACACTAACCTTATTAAACTTGTCATTGAAGTGCGGATGCTGCGGATCTCGCGTGTGCACGGAGACCCAAACGAGGTTATCGTCAGCGGCGTCCCCGTCGCCGGGCTCGCCCTCGCCGCCCGCCGCGCCCTCTACCGGGGAGCAGGGCGGGGTGGGGCCACATCTGCTATCTTGCTTTTCTCGCAACCGCTGAAATATATTTTTATTATGGAGTAACTAAAATGTTATTTAAATTAAACACTATTTCGATAGAAACGGAACTATTCTTCAACCTTCGAACTAAGGGCTCGGCTTTCAGTTTTAAATAAAAGCAGATTATAGTTTATCCCTATGCCAGTTTTCATCTGGTGCGACTAAGAATTTTTGTGTCAAAGTATAACAATGAATAGATGATTTCTGATTGAATTACAAAATATTACATACATATATATCCTGAGAAACTGATATAGGGTCTAACCTCTTTCTCCGATTTATTATCAGTGACATTAAGTCCCGAGGGCAGCGAGGGGCGACGCACGAAGGGCGGGGCCGGGGGCAGGGCGGGGGCGGCGCTCGCGTGCCAGGAGAAGTCGGGGCAGGACTTGGACACGAACACGGCCTTGGGCGGCATCGGCGGCGAGTGCGACACCATCAGCATGCGGTGCCGAGAGTCAGGGTCCTTCGTCAGGTCCTCCATCGTGATCGAGTACAGCGACACCTGGCGGTACATCGTACGAGGTTAACTTAATTTTTTTATAAAATGGCAAAATAAAACAACAACAAAAACTGTTGTAAAAAAAAAGGAAATAATTGGGTTGTCCTCAATTGTTTAAGCTTAAGTTTGATATGAAAAAAAAGTTATTTTTAATTTCAAAATTCAAGAAACTTTTCCAACCCTTTAAAGAAATTGCATTAGCTCACTATTTTACAAATATTCAAAATGGTTCATCGTTTATTCTGACCTGTAGCGTGGTCTCGTGGGGGTGTAAGTGCGAGTGCTTCAGCGAGAATTCCCTGAAGGTGAGCGCCACGAGGCTGCGCTCGCCGGCGCCCAGGTCGGCGCGCAACTCCACCGTAAAGTTGGGCAACTCAAACGTCACTGTTAAAAGAATGCTTTTTTATGACGAAAAAAAGTTTTCATAGCATGTTTCCTGTCTTTAAATAATATTCATCTAAAGTCTATGTGCAGATTTATACTGACATTGACGTATAAATTTATTACGTTCATCAATGAATCGTATTAGGAAGGTTGAAAAGATCGAAAATGTACAAGAAATAAGAAAGCAATAGCACAAAGTGGCGTTGGCAACAACAGACCGATAGTGGAGGTGTGCGTGGGCGCGGGCGGCGGCGCGGGCGCGGGGGGCGGCACGGCCAGCACGGCGGCGCGCACCGCCGGGTCCAGCCGCAGCGTCGGCACCGCGCCCTCCGCCAGCGTGCTCGTCTGTACACACGACGATTATTTCAACTTATGTTACTGTTGATTTTGATGGTTTCATTATTGGCTGATGATGCTTAAAACCAAACTTAAATAGTCTAGCGGAATTATTACACAGTTGTTGTACAGTTATTCAACGTTAGAATAATTAGCTACTAGGCGGTTCTGAACAAACAGCCCAGCGTAGCAAGTTGCATTCAAAAAAATCTTAGATAAGCATAGATTATTCTATTAATTTGTGTATCTACAATTGAAGCATATTAACGGCTCAAATATAACACGCTATGAAATAATTTGTGCACTGTCCAAGTGACTAGCGACCTGATCAGCAAGCGGGTCGTCTTGCGGCGGGTGCGCGGGGGGGTGCGCGGGCGGGTGCGCGGGCGCGTCTCCGGCGACCCAGCGCACAGTTTCCAGCAGCTGCTCGTACTGCTCGCGGCTCGCCGTCACGTGCAGCCCGCCCACTACTTTGCCCTCCACTTGGCACTGGGACAGTACATAATAAATTCACCAACCAAAAAATAAATTAAATAGCGCACCTTAACTATCATTATTATACGCAAATGTATTATTATGGCAACAATTTGTACGCTTATGTATAGACACAATTTTAGATCAGATTTTAATTTTTTTATTTGTAACGGTATATAAAATCATTACTTAATAGAAACTGGACCGACTTAGCTAATCTTTTTCAAAGGGAAACATCCAATTCATTCCAAAAATTACAAAATAGGAGTTTAAAGTCTACAAGTTCCGTTTAGTATAGCCTAGCGCTGTCCACGAGTGGGGCGTTATACACCGGTACCTGCGGCTGCTGATCGGCATCCTGCAGCGCGACGGCGAGGTGCAGCGCGGTGTCGTGCAGCACGGGCCGCCCGCCCGCCACGTCGTACAGCGCCTGCATGCTCAGCGGCTGCTGCGCCTGCCGCTGCTGCTGCTGCAGCCGCTCCGATACGTCCAGCTGGTGGTGCAATAAATACCATTAGGGATAATAATGGAGGAAAGATACAAAATTAAAAGGAGAAATGATGAAAGAGTTAATAGTGTCAGTGAAAAAAAATAAGGCACTACAGTCTTTTCTCTCTTTTGAATCTAAATTTGATGGGTAATGCTACTTCAATTGTCCATACTATATATTTACTATATTAGTATACTCTATATTTATATAATATATAATTATTTAGCGTGAGGTGAGCGTATACTGACGGAGACGAGGCAGATGTCGCGCACGCGCACGCGGTAGAGCGAGCGGGCGGGCGCGCCGGGCCGGTTGGCGAGGCTCATGCGGCCCAGGTGCGCCACGAACACGCTGGCGCTGTGCGCCGCGCACGGCACCACCACCACCGGCGACTCCAGCTCCACGCTCACGCTGCGCAACGACAAACAGTCACCAATGCAGCTGGACTCTGGACTACACTCCACCTAACTACACCTACCTACCTTATTGTTATCTACTTTATTGAATTACTGCATGCATACAATGCCTGGATATGTGGTTAGAAATAATAATAATTTATTCAAATCTACTTCTTACAATCAATAGAGTTCTCTTAATGGTTTTTAGTATATATAATAGTGACTTTAGATTTAATTTATGAATCATTATCATCAATACAAAATTGGATTTTTTATTTAAATTAATACCTAAATAAGTAACTGAGAAATTAATATTATGCAGAAAAAATCATAAAATTTAATATACCTGAGGATCAATTGGTGAGGATCTCTATCAGGCTCATCTAAGGAGTTGCCCAAGCTCGTGGTGCGCCGCCGCGGGGACACGCCTTCCGTGGACTGCGATAGTTTAGGATTCGCGTACAGACTGTCCGTCCTGAATTAAAACAAAATCGACGTCACCGATTACTGATAATATAGTTGATAGGCCATATGATACTTTCACGTAAAGGTTAATAAATTATTCGTTATTCTATCTGACAGATTAATATATCAGAAAGCTGTGAAAATTCTTGTTTATCTAGATATGCCATACAAGCGATCAAAAGTGGGATCACTGCACCATGTGTTTGTGAGACAAAACTTAAAACGAAAGTGATACCTGGGATGCACCAAGCCAATGGCCATGTCGGCGGCGGCGGCGCGAATGGACCGTGCGAGGTTCGCCAAGTACTGCTTGAACTCCGTGAGGCAGCTCTGCAGCTCCCGCAGCAGCGGCCCGGAATGCGTGTACCACACGCTAGCTACTTGCACCTGCACGTTCACTTCCACCACTACAATTGCACATTACGTGGTAAATATTACAATTTGCATTAGTATATTTATTTATACACAACTAAACGCATATTTTGATGTATGAGTAAATTGTTTATTAACTATGATTATACTATTTCAATTTTAGGATCCTAAATACAAATTCAAGTTTAACACATGTACCTACCGGGCATTTCATCGTCGTTAGGTGGTTGTACATTCCTCGATATAGTAAAGAATAACGCCTTTTCATCACTCGTTTGCGTATCTGGCGGCCTCGGGGCCAGTGGGGCTAATGGAGCCAGTGGGGCCAGCGGGGCAGGAGGGGTACGGCCCGCCGATAGGATGCGCGAGTGCAGGCCGGCATTCTCGGATACTGACACCACTTGCACCCCGCCCAGGGAGCCGCTCACTTCAACGCTCGAACCGTCTGTTTTCATAATGTAGTTTTCAAGTCCAATTAGACTTACAAATTTGTTTGCAAGCTTTAATTAGCAACAACTGAATGCTATTGTTCGAAAGAACTTATTTGAAAAGATAATGAAGTATAAAAATAAGGGTAATTTTAAATTAATTAAAATTTTTCACGTTTTTTAAAAAGTCAAAATCGTTAGATTTTTAATAACATTATTACGTAGCATTATGTAAAATATTGTCATGACACAGTTGTAATTTAGTCAAGTAGATACAACAATTATTGAATGCAAATATGACAGTGAAGTGTAACGCACTGAGCGTGGCCTGTATGCGCGCGTCGCCGAGCGTGGCGGTGGCGATCTTGTTGGCGACGAGCGCGCCCTCGCGCACGCCCGCGCGCAGCAGCAGCACGCCCAGCCGGTGGAAGTCGAACGTGATCTCCGCCCGCACGCCCGCCTGCCGGCGTGCACCGAGTGTTATATGAACTGAATCACGTACAATTTGCATTCATCAAAAACATTCCATTCAAACCAGACAACGAACGAGGCTTTATAAATAACACACCATTGAATATAAAAATGGAAACTTGACACAAAAATTGTCGACACTTGAAAAATGTTCTGTGTGATGTGCCAAAAAAAATCACAGTTTTTCGAGTAAAATAACTCTCAATGAATGTAAATATCTAACTTCACATAGTAAGTTTGTCACCTTGGGCTCGTCCCCGGCGTCCCCGGCGTCCCCCGCGTCCCCCGTGTCCCCCGCGGCGGGGGGCGCGAGCGGCGAGCGGTGCGCGGGCGGCGGGGCGCCCCCGCCCGCCACGCGGTGCGCGAACCCGATCAGCTCCACTATCGTCTCTTGGTTCGCTGCGACGTGAAACATATGCTATAGGACAACTGTTCCTAGAATATAACCTAACAAAGTACCCAGGGGTAATAATAAATGTACGTCGTAATAGTTAGGCGTTAATACATGTTACAATCTTATTAGTTACTTCATATTTTTTATAAAAAGGACAAAGAATATAATATATTCAAGATTTTAGAAACATATATCTAAAAATTCAACAGACAAGCTTAATGTGAAACACAATTACAAACTGGCGCGAGTATTGACAAAAAGACAAATTATATAAAAACGATCCAAACTATGTTAACGTGTCACCTATAACATCCAAATTGTTGAAGAGAATATTAGCAATCCTCAATTCTTCAGAAGTTCCATCGCCTTTAACTATACACAGTTCAACTGCAATGAGCGCTTCAGAATCCACGAGCCCAGGCGTGCCCCAGGCGGCCCCGTCTGAGCCCCAACCGCTGCCCCACCCCGTGCCGTAGCCGCGTGGCCCCGTGACCCCAGCGGTCCCGTAGCTAGAGTTCATGCTGGCTCCCGCCATCCAACTTGGAGATGGACTTGTTCGTCCAGCGTCAGGAATGTCTACAGGAATAGTTAACTTAACATAAAATCAGCCGCAACAATATCTGTGGAATGAATATTCGCTTTTGCAACGTCTGATTTATAATATAATATAGTATATAGCAGCGGTGGCTCAGTGGTGAGGACCTCGGATTTCACAAACCGATAAGTCGGGATTGAGACCAGGCTAGGTGCAGGAAATGAATGATTTTTCAATTTATCTGCATATGTGGTAACATCACCACGGCTCGAAACGGTGAAGGAAAACATCGTGAGGAAACCGGCATTTCCGAGAATTATAAAGTTCGAAGACGTGTGACATCTGCCAACCCACACTTGGCCAGCGTGGTGGATTATGGTCTGAACCCTCATAGGAGGCCTGTGTCCCAGCTGTGGGAACATATATGGGCTGATAAATGAATGAACGTATGATTTTAACATTTTTTTATTGGATGGATGAATAAATAAATTATAAAAATAAATGCATTTGTTTCTTTTTTGAAAGTGTTTTGTTTGTCATTATTTTCGTTATTTTTTATGTTATTATATGTTTTATGTCTGTTATTATTCCCCTTTAAATATATCAATTAGTTCGCGTATAAAGCACATGATGTATATATAGAGTCTCACAAGTGTTGTGCAGCGAGTGCAGCGCCTGGTGCAGGTCGCGCGGCGAGGGCGCGGGCGGGGGCGCGCGCGACGAGGGCGACGCGGGCGACGTGGGCGACGTGGGCTCCGACCCGCGGATGCTGCCCGACGTCGTGTCCATGCTGCAAACGGCACCGGAAACAATCATATGTATGTTGTCAAGCGGCGACACAGCGGCCTAACGTCTATCTATAAATAAGAGAACAGACTAGGCACACACCCCACGTGCTTGTGGCTGGCCACGAGCAGCTCGAAGTCCGGGCCGTAGGTCTGCAGCGCGTCCACCAGCAGCAGCGAGTGCACGGAGAGCGACAGCGAGGTGTCGCACGGCCGCGCGCTCACCGCCGCGCGCACGCCGCACACCTGCACCTCCGCGATGCTGCGCCCGCGCGACTGCACCTGGGGGGGAGGCGGGACGTAGATAAATAAAACTAAATAATCCTACAATATTAAATACAATTTAGTCTAGAATATTATACCTCTACAGAAAGCTGATCTATTGCAAACTGCAACAAGAGCAGTGTGGCATTGTTGTGCGTAGAGAACTCTGACTGTTCTGTTTCCGAGCTGATACTGCTATCTTCCTCTTCTTCGTCGTCTTCTAAGCCGTCTTCGTTCGGAGATCTGGTGAAAAATTATTTGCATGATGTTCACTTCCATGTGCCTATGTGTATGTGTGTTTAGAACTAGGTTTAACGAGTCATCATATTTTAAATCTGGCAGTTTATATAAGTGTACAGGTGTTATTATGAAGTAAATGTCAATTAACACAATAAACAAAACAGCGAGTTAAATTCTGGACACAGCCACACAGCCTTGAAAAAGACGGCGCATAAGGCAAGTTTGCGTGGGTGCGTGCGTGCGTGTGTGCGTGCGTGTGTGCGTGCGTGCGTGCTCGGGTGTGCGGAGCACTCACGGGTGCGGCACGTGCGGCGCGGGCGCGGGGCGGCGCGCGGTGTGCGCGGCGAGCACGCTGCGCAGCGCGGCCAGTTTGTGCTCGGAGAGGTGCGCCACGAGCGCGGGCAGCGAGCCGCACAGCGCCGCCGTCGGGTACTGCGGGTCGCTCGTCTGCACCACGCGCCGCTCCGCCTGCGGACGCGCATGCCTGGTTACTGCACTGCGTCACTCCCCACACACTTGGATTAAAACTATGATTATACTCATATTTCGTACAGATTACTTAGCTTTAGTAACCGAATCAATAGATGGATAGGATATTAAAAAAAAGAGTAATTAAATTAATTTTTTATTAAATAATTACTTGTAATGAGATGCTGAATCGGTCGAGAAGATGCAGCGCCGAAGTAGCCTTGGTGTGTGCGTATTTCCAGTTGTCACGCGCGCGCCCCACAAGCAGCTGTAGGTCACTCAGCTCTATCTTGTATCTGTTACGAATTTTAAAAAGATGAAATTTTGAAATTCTTATTTTCCTGATTTAATCAAAGAGTTGCTCGTAACAGTATACAAGCAGGTGCGGAGCGTACCGGTCGTAGAGGCTGGTGTGCAGGTGCGCGGGGTCGAGCGGGCGCGGCGCGGGCGCAGCGCCGGGCGCGTCGGGCGCGTCGGGCGGCGAGCCCGGCGACAGCAGGCTGCCCGGCGGCGTCGAGCACGGCGTCATGAACGTCTCTGCGCACGAGCACACACACTACACCAACTGACTACCATATGGATGATTAGGGAACGTGATATTTTGTTAGAAATATAAAACATTGGTCAGCCCTGTTGTGTTCCTCAGAACCTACGCAATAATTACCGGTACTTACGCGGCACAGCCCCGATTAATTTATATAACTAGATATAAAAATAGTGTGTTCAACTGTAAATCAACTTTTTCAACCGTTTTCCAAAAAAGAGGAGGTTGAGAAATTTTGAAAGAATAGAAAAAGCATTTCAATGCTATAAAACTAAAAATTAAAAGAGGAGGTTCTCAATTCTACTGTTTTTTTTTTTTTGCATTTGATACCAAAAAACTTACGTATGTATGAACTTTGATAATAATTTTTAGAAACCTAGTTTTCTGTGCTTTAATTTAATAGCAACACAATTGCAACCATCCCCACCTTCATCGTCATCCACTGATAGCGGCTTGGGCTCCTCCTCCTCCACCAAATTGGCGTTGGCGAGCCGCAACCTGCCGAAATCCACCACCAGCACGGAAGCGTCTCGATCACACAGATCCTCCACGAACAAGATCTGCGGCGCTGA
The DNA here is from genome assembly GCF_012273895.1 of Zerene cesonia. Taxonomy (NCBI): domain Eukaryota; kingdom Metazoa; phylum Arthropoda; class Insecta; order Lepidoptera; family Pieridae; genus Zerene; species Zerene cesonia. The sequence goes on along the minus strand of NC_052121.1, from coordinate 10,504,520 downwards.
TATGTCCAATTCCACTTGCCAGGCTCGACGATCATTCTAAAATTGGAAAGAAAATATAGAATTAATTGTTATTTTATTCTGATTTGTATCATCTTTTCGCAACTGCAAAGGTTTTACTGGAGTGTGAATGTTTTAATTAAAGATCGAAAATGTCGCCAAGGTACCGGCGTGCGGCGCGCGCGCAGCAGCCGCTCGTAGTGCGTGCGCAGCGTGGCGCGCGTGTGGTCGCGCACGTGCGCGATGGCGCGGCCCGGCCCCGCGCCGCCCGCCGCCGCCCAGCGCTGCGCCCAGCGCACCGCCTCCACGCACCACACCACCTCCACCGAGCGGGACTTCACGCGCAGCCTGCGCAGTCACAACACGATATAAGTCTCACCACTTTAAAAACATTTATCTAGTCCCCTATCGAAAGAAAACCCACCTATGGTCACAGTTGAGTCCAAGGGGCCGTTTCTCATACGTGAACTGGAACAGCGGCTCGTCGTCGGGCGGCGCGGGCGCAGGCGCGGCGGGCACGGTTGGCGCCTGCTGCGTGCGCCACCACGTCGCCGCGCTCGCCGCTGGGTTCATCGCGCTCAGCCCTTCGCGGATCATGCCCTGAGGTGATTGTCAATTTGATGATCAAATTGATGATATACGGCCAATATACACTATTATATATTTTTTTTATTAATAAAATATTATTTCACAAATTCTACGAAATGACCTATATTCTATTTAAATAGACCTCTTGATTATATAATTAGTATTATCCTAAAAAATATTTAAATTAATTTATCTAAAAAACAAAGGTAACGATTATGATAACATAGATAAAGCCGCAGGTACCTGGGGGGCGACGAGCACTGGAAAGAGCGTGCGCGGGTTGATCCGGTCGCGCAGGCACACGGCGCCCAGCGACGCGTGCAGCGAGTGCGCGCCGGCGCGCGGCCGCGACTCCACGCGCACGCGCACCGCGCTGAACTGCAGCTCCACACCCCCCCCACCCGCACCCGCACCCTCGCCCCCCTCGCCGCTCACGGTACTGAAATATCATTTTTTTTCAGTTACATCCGACTCTAAAGACTACATTATCAATTTCACTTTTTTATACGTTTTCAATTCATTCAAAACAATGACTAATCTATACATAATTATATTATGAATTATTTGAGATGTATATGTGTATGTCAAATTTAATTAATTTAAGAGTTTTACATTTGTCTATTAAATAAAATAAAGAAAATTGTAAAAGTATTAATGAAAACACTTCTATAGGAAATAATAAAAGAACACACCCATCTTCGCCCTCAGTGCACAGATCAAAAGAGCCGGTGTTCAAGGTGAACTCGAAGAGACCGAAGAGCGCGTCTCTCCTTAGCAAAGTATTATCATCCAGGGAATCCGCTATAACATCCAAGATCTCATGTTCCAATCTCGCGGGGGCGGGATCCGAGTTGCTGGCGGGGTCCGGGGGATTGGCGGCGGGGTCGGGCGCGGGGTCCGAAGGCGTCGCGTACCAGCCCCACCACTGGGGAAACCACCGCACCAGCACCGACCGACCTGAACTAGTTTGTTCTGGCACTGTGGCCGTTACTGGGACTTTGCGTATCGCCACCTGTGTTTTTAAATAAGAAGTAAATGTATGTCATCATTAGAAGTAATTTAATTAAAAATGTGGAATAATACAAAAGAAATCGTTACCCCTGTAAAAGTAACATTTAGTTATACATGTTAACAAAAAAATATATAAGCTACCTCTCTACACAGTTTAAGCACGGACAGCGGGTTGGCCCATTCAAAGTCGTCTTTGGCTTGTTTGTCCTCTGGTGGCAGCGTGGCGGCCGGGTTGCACAGGATGCTGAGACAGATCTCCACGTAACGCCGCGTCTTGCGCGCTTGCTCCAGACACGTTTCCCATGTTGGCTTTGGGTCCATCCCTAAAATATTTAGACACTTAGAAATCAGTCAACTTTCTTTCGATTTTACTCAATAGACCAAAAATAATGAGTATTACTTGGATTTTACCACGAAAACTACGTGTTTATTTTTTAATTTGTAAGGTAATTTGTTTTATTAGGGGAGAATAGTTTTAATAAATTAATAAAAAAAATGTACGACCTATGACCATAATTCATTCCATAGAAATAATGTTGGAATGCATAGTATTTAAATGTATGTAATATATAGTATATCTCACACGTGTGGTGCGGCAGGTGCGCCCGCAGCGCGTAGAGCCACCAGAGGCGCGCGTGCGCCGCGAGCGGCACGAGCGGGCGGGACGCGCGCGCCTCGCGCAGCCGCGCCACGCGCTCCAGCCCGCGCGCGCACCCGCACATCTCGCCGTACTGCCGCTGCGCACGCGCCACACACACACACACGCGCTTCGTATTATCTCATGCGTATCATCAGCAAACATCATACGAATTTACATGTGCGAATGCAAATATAAATAAATACCAAAAAAAATATTTAAAAATGAACATAAACCAAAAAACAAAATAAAAAGTACAATTTTACTTTTTAAAACATTCATTGTGAACTGCAGATACTGAATTGGACAAGTTTAGAAATTTGTCTTTAAAAAACTATAATTGTAATATCTTGTAAAAGTTGCCGAATACAGGCTTGAATGGAACAGTATATAATACCGATGTGAGTCGCAGCAGCACGGCGTCGAGCGTGAGGTGGCAGGCGAGGCGGGGCCGCGCGCGGTCGCGCAGCGGCGCCTCGCAGCGCTCGCGCCGCACGCGCGCCGACCCGCCCGCCGGCCGCACCACGAACTGGTGCGCGCCCACCCACGTGCTGCGCATGCGCTCCTGCAACCGACCACACCCCAAAGTTTGTCAAACATTATTCCACTACTAATACGTTAAATTTATTAATGTCTGTAAACATAATGTATAGCATAATAAATAAATAAAGGAATGTACAGAACTATTCTTAAATCGACTAACGGTAAGCTCAGTCAGCGTGCAGTCCGCCATCATAGCGGCGACCGGCATGGGGTCCCAGTAGACCGCCAGGTTGACGAGCTCGAGCAGCTTGAAGGAGCAGGGGTCGTCGAGCGGCGTGAAGCCGCGGCGCCAGCCCGCGTCGCACGACTCGGCCGCCAGCGCCTCGGCCGCGAGCCCGCACGCGAACGCGCGCCCGCCGCACGTCAACGCGTCCTCGTAACGGATGTGCACGTCGTTTATTTTCAACTGGAAATTAGTTTGGCTGCTGTAATTACGAAGGCTCTAAAATCTAGCTAAACTGTATCCTACTAAAGAAAATATGAGCAACATGATAAGCTATTCTTTTTCAAACATTTTTATTTGCCAGGTATACAAAACGACAAATCGGAATTAAGTTTTAATAAAATAAATAAGTACCACAGTAACATAAACAACAAATCATTTTCATACAGTTATCTGTAAGCCCAAAATTACCTGTAGATTTTCTACAATATTGGCAAGTAAGCCAGTCCCGTAGTTGAGCCATGATGAGTAGGATGTAGCGTAGTAACCCGCGTCACTGGCCTCGTGTTCAGCTCGCCACTGGGCTTCTAGCGCATCAAGGATTGAGACCTTTCGCTCATGTGCTATTGTAGCTTCCACAGCACCATCCCACTGAAATACAATTTAAGATAAATTTGTAATCATTATTTTTGACAAAGCATTTTAAGGCGTCACATGTAAAGAAAAAAACAGCTTCGAATCACGTCTCTTTATCGATTTTTTTTCTCTTTTTTATTTAACTATTTAATTTTATATTTACATGAAAAATGAAAGATGTATGCCATCCTACTATGTTTGTGAAACAAATCCATATCTTCCCCTCATCTACACTTTTTACATGTTTAAAAGTGAAGTCCTGTGTCCCCAAGTTGGGTATGGGGCAGATAATATTCATCTGTTTCATTGATCCATTTTCTTTATGGACAAGTAGGTGATCAGCCTTCTGTGTCCTGCCAGACCGAAATTTTTTTGTGACTTATTTTGTTGACCGTGATTCAAACCCAGGACCCCTCACTTCTATGCTCAGCGTTAACCACTGTACCAAGGAGGCGGTCAAACAATTTTGTTTACATTTCATTTAATAATTTTATACTAAGAAAATAAATGTGATCAATTGATAGTGATATTTCTCAAAACAGAGAATTTTTATTATTTTCACATGATAAGAAGTAACATATCAAAATCAATAAACACCTCAGTGTCAAATTCTACAAATTGTTCCATTTCTTTTCTAATTTTAGAACAAAAATGTAAACATTGATATGTCACAGTCATCAGTCATAATAAAATCCTTTCAGATAATCTAATCTCTGTGACAAAGGTGAAGGTTACTTATTTATCACATTGTTACAAAATTATTTAATTTTTATCATATCATATTAGAAGAAAAAGAAGAATAACAGTGACATAAATACCTTCATTTACATTTGATTTCCCTTTTAAAACATGATAATATCAGAATAGGCAAAAGGTAAAATCATATATATCATTCCTAGAAACGTGGGACACAGTTACAGTTAACAAGTATTTGAAAACAAGAGCATTAGTATCTACTATACTAAATTACATTGACACTAATTGAATTACCAAAGTATATGCAAGTATTTTGTTTTTCAAATATTAAAAACCAATTATAGATAATAATTTGGCACAAACATATTCTAAGACTGATCATATGTTGATTTGATTTCTTTATTTATGGACCGTTTTAAATAAATGTCTATCTACTTAAGTCCATGATGTAGTAAGGATTACACATTTCATGACACAGCTTATTTCTCTAATCACATATGCATCATCAATATTGGCAGTTATATCATCCATACCAGCACATCTATCCATCTAAATTATGTTAAAATTTTGGAACACATCCAATATGACATTCAACTAACCTCATCTAGATTAACAGGAGCAGCAACTAGGTAAAGTTTCTCAATAGCAATAAGCCACGGCACTGATCGGATTTGACGGACTGGCACTTGGAGCTGCACCTTCCCAATGAAGCCAGCTTTGATCTCCACTGGTAATCCCAAATGCCGTAATGCATCTTTCTTTAGTGGAAGATTTTCTAGTTCAACCTTACCTAGAACATCAATAAAGCAATAATTTTTTATGCCTTCAACACATAACATTTTCAATGCGGCCTAATTTAAACATTCGTCTGATTATTTGTGAAAAGAACGAAAATTATGCTTAAAACTGGTATGGAAACATGTACTTCCTGTTTGTGTTGAAAGGTTTGTTTACATTTTTTCAACTTACCAGAAAGAAGTGCTACACTGAGCTGATCGGTATTTAAATTTTCCACATATTTTCCAAGATAATTGTTTAACACCCAAGCCACTAAACCTTCCAACATTGTGCATTGTTAAATTTCCAATAGCACTTTCATAAAAATATGATCACTATCCCAAGATTACAATGAACTAGTAAAGACTAGACATCTATACTTCAAATTATACAGATATAGACAATGGGAATATAATAAAACCGCTAATAATATTATACGCAAATATTAATTCCGGACTTGTACATGTAATATTTTGGAAACATTTTTATTATTTCATAGATGACAAATTGTCAAATCACATATGAACAGAATGACATAATCCATTGAATATTGAAAGCTGAAAGTTGAATGATAGGAAAATTATCCCAATTTACGTACATAGTAATTTTCTTTATATTAACTCTATCAATTTACAAACAGAGAATATGCATTTAATTCGAATAAGGGTTACATATTTTTTATGGTGAATATAGTTCTTTCTTAATTAAGCTCCCGTAAGTAGGTTTCATTTTAATTATTATAAAGTTGCTGCTATTTTAATACAATAAAAATGTTGACGTATATTTTTCCCAATTTATTGCATTTCAGGGGCTGGCGTTAAAATGATTTGCTTATGCCGTGTGAACGATGGGTTTTGTACGGACTTATGTTTTCACAAAAGAACAACAGGAATTTGCGTAGTGTGCACCCGCTGTTAGCGTCTAATGTCAATTGTCATATGTCTTATGTCAGTTTTGCTTTCAATCAAAAGTCAAATATATCAGTCAGCGTCGCGGAATTTGTTTCAGAATAAATGATTAATGTAAAATAAGTATTTTCAAAATGAAATCTGTAAAAATAATTAAACGAATAAGTGGGTCGTCTTATCTTAGTTTTAACACTGGTACTCAAAATAATATCTTCAAACCACAAATCCGATACAGTTACAGTGCTACAGTGGGGTGTTTGAACTCTAAAAGTTACTATCCTTTAGCTATAAATGTACGAAACTTAGGATTAGGACCCACCTCTAAGGATTTCGAGGACCCACCCCAGCTATCGGGTCCTCTTACAAAAGCGCACGCGACTGAACTGGTATTACATTTAAAAGAGGAAGAAAGAAAAATACTATTTAACGCCCTACAAGAATACGAATCAAATAGAATAAAAGAAGAATTCGAAGGTAATTTGTTTAACCGATAAAAGAAAATGTAGGTAAAATCTCAACTAATAATTAAAGCATGTTGTAGATAAGTTAGCTGGCCAGAGATGGAGAACGAAGCTGGGGAGACCTAGTAAAGTTCCAACCCTTGGAGATGTGGATCCTACGGGAACTTACTGCCCTGTTCCTGAGGATTGGCTTAAGAAAAAATATGGTATGTATTTACCACTTCTTATTATACATGGCTTACGGAATTTGCTTACTGATGATGTCATAGAGTATATCCATAAATAGCAGCATGACTTATACAGTCTTAATTCTAAACTTATGTTTTAGAGTATTAATGTAATCAAACTTTTCAGCTGCTACTGTGCCAAAACCTACAACCAAGGAACTGTTGCATTGTAAGTTTGAACTTTAAATAATCTTAATCATTATATATTTATTTCAAAAGATATTAAATCAACTCTTATACATCTAGTTTTTTACAACAGAGATTCCAACCGTCTTTTCTTTTATTAATTATAAGGATTTTTTGTAATTTTCTTTCAGTATCACTTGCAAATTCAATACCATTCATAGGATTTGGATTTCTGGATAATTTCATCATGATAATTGCTGTGAGTATATTGTTTATCAATACATAATTTGATTTCATCATTATTCCTCCTTCTATTTTTAATGCTAATGTAACTCTATTTGTGTGTCTGTCTGTCTTTCTGTCTCTTTTTCGTGTCTAAGCCACTGAATTAACATTGACATGATAAATCAGACAGAAACAAGAAAAAAAAGTAAATAATATAAATTGGCATCTTATGTATACTCAATAAGTATTAATATTAACAAAAAAAGTTATTATCAAGTGATAACAGCATCTACAATTACATCAAAGCTAAATAAACATCATTTGATAATGTTGATAACAATGTATGTGACTAAATTCTTTTGAGTAAAGTAAATTTGATATACTATTTGAGTTATGTATTTGGCTAAGATTGTGCTAATGATTATAGTTAATTAAGTGGTATTTAGTAGAAGAATGTATAAATATATATTAATAATGGCAATGTTGAATAGCTTGAATACATGTTTCTTCATTCACTTAGCTTTACCCTCAGCATATATACACTAATATATGTATGAGCATCAGTTGTTATAAAGTTTGTTTGCTTGAACATGCTAATCTCAGGAACTTCAGGGCAGGTTTGGATGAAATTTGGTACAAAGATATTTTGAGATCTGAGAAAGGATGTATAGTTTTTAATTCCCAAGAGAATAGAAACTTTGTTGGGAAAACGGAATGTCTATCTTTTCCTTTAACAAGTGGGCAAGCTTAAGATGTTAAAAGTACCAGATATTAAACTAAAATTTCTTTCATGTGTTTATTTTGAATATTGTGGTCGGCTAATGGAGAGATTTATCATCTATTATCCTGGTAATTTATAGTTTGATTTTAAAATTTTCTAACAATTACTCTTTAATCTGTGGAACTTCTCATTAACAAAAACATTAATTAACATGCAACTGTTTTATATTTATACTTTCTGTTAATAACAAATGCCGCATTCGATTTGCAGGGCGATCGCATAGAGAGCAGCATGAGCGCGTACATAACGCTGTCGACGATGGCGGCGGCGGCGCTCGGCAACACGTTCAGCGACGTGATCGGCATCGGCTCCTCGTACTACGTGGAGCGCGCCGCCGCGCTGCTCGGCCTCGGCGCGCCCGCGCTGTCCCCCGTGCAGCTCGACATGCCCGTCAGCCGCCGCTTCGCCAACGTGGTGAGTGCCGCCCGCTCGAAACCAAAAAACTTTAGTTCAAGAATTCAAGCTACATATGCAATGTGATTGAAAATAAAGAATTTTATCATTTTTATTGAAAAATATCTTAATTTAAATGAATCAACAATAATATTTTTAATCTATTACAGGGTCGCGTTTTGGGCATCACACTGGGTTGTTTTCTGGGAATGACTCCATTACTCTTTAAGGACGACGAGAAAAAACCTGAGACTTAATACTTCATATCACCTTCGACTGAATAGTCTTAGCGGAAAATTTATTCTTCTCACTGTGATTAGAACCAAACCTGCACTGAATTTCTAAGTATAAGAAGTCCTATTTCAAAGGATAGTGCTATAAAATCTATTTTTATTAGTACGATAGTACAGCTTATATAACTAAATATTCATATTAAGGTTTATTATACGGAATTTCAGGATTTGTGAATTTATTCCTAATGAAAAAATAAATGTGCATTAATCAAAAATATTTGTTCAATATAATATTTCTCATTATTTTTTAATATAGCATTATATTTGTTTTTCTATTAAAATGATGGAATACTAAATACTCAATATTACATTATTATGTAATGTTCCTTAGCGACACGAAATATAAATGCTTCCGATAAATCGAATTACTTTATGTATAGATTTAATAACGATATATTTATTAATAATATGACTTATAAACGATATATTTTTCGCTATGAAATACTGTTTAACTATATGCCGCTTTGCTCTTCATCTGTGTCTATACAGTGTTGGCGAGTATTTATTCTAAATGACCCCAAAGTTGCGTGGCGTACACTAATATCTCGTACCTAACCATAAATATTAAGAAAAAGGTAGCTTTGTTAACAAAATGTACAACATTAATGCATTTAAAACTGCACTTCTTTTGGGCTTACTGGCCCATGAGTGAGGTTTTTAACAATTTACTTAAGTGTATAATTTTTTAATTCCATATAGCCTTAAATAGGCCTAATAAACGATACTTGCCAATTCTCTCTAAATTCTAGACGGCACAATTTAATATAATTTTCATACGTATCGTAATTGTCCTTAGGTACGTAGCGACTAGTCAGGGTTGTACGAATATTATAAGCACCATATTTATAGAATTAAGCAATATGTAGTGAAGTACGCTCTACGGCCGCTTAATTGTTTGTATGTATATGTAAATACTAATTTTATTTACTAATCGTGTATTAACTGTAATTATACGTTACAATTACAAATTTTATTATTTAGAATAGAAGTTTATTAAATGTTGTAAATATAATGTTTTTTTTTTGCCTTCCCTATTCATTAATCTACTTCTACATTTGCCTAGTTCTGAGATAGCTCTACTGTGGTTTAGTTCTAGACAGCAGATGGCTCAGAGCCTCAAATCGCTGGACATGTAATAAATATATTTTTATTGCTAAAACTTTGGGTACGGCAGTAAACAAATTCAAAAATTAAATTGTACATTCTTAAGCTAGGTGTCCGTATTCTATCTTAGGTTAGTTTGGGCGGAAGGAGCGTTGTCATGAGACATAATAACGATTAATGGTTAAACTGATCGAGTATTAGTAGGAAGTTATGCATTTTTCCTTACTACTAATTAGTAACTGCGGAAAATAAATGTTCAACGTTCGGTGAATGGGTTCGTCATATCCTTTTCCTTACTCTTTTCAGTCCTTTCCTTAATTCGAAGTCAATCCAAAAACCCAAGCTATTTGTAGAGGAGTATTGTGTGCAATCTGCCTTACGCTTCTCCGACTGTTCGTTGGTGGTGGTATCGCTTACCATCAGCCGACTAACCAGTTCCACCACCACGTTCGCCACGGCTTTGCTGTGTTACATATTCTAATGGTTAAAAAAATTTTAACTCAGTCTAGTAGTTTTGAGTTTATCCATTATTTATTATTTTAAACAAACAAATTCTTCCTCTTTATAAAATTAGTGTAGATTAAATAAAACAAAACTTTTCAATACTCATTTATTCAATGATATTGGAATATTTAATAAATATGTGCGAAGCTTTAAATACAAGTAAAAAACTGTACGATATGTAATGCTTATGAGCGGACTACGTGACAAAACTCAATTCTGATAATACATGTATCACGACTTTTAACACATAATGGCTAATAAATGTTTGAAAACATCTTCAAACTTCTAATTGCAGGTATGTACTAAAAATTTCCTCAACTTTTGTTCACCTAGAAGATATTGAAATAGTGTACCTTCCGAATTTTATTATGCTTTTATCTTATCTCATATTTTTGTCTATTGGAGCAACACTATTAAAATCCAATTGCGATCCCTATATAATTAATTGACGAAACAATTACAACATTAATGGCTGGGTGGGATAGAATAAAGCGATTCGTTCTGGAGACGTCTTACATTTTTCTAGCAGTCATATTCCTAAGTATACACAATATTGTTATCAGAAAACAGATAATAATTTGTCTTTTGCAAGTCTTAATATCGAACAAATTTACAAAAACTTTAAATTATATTATTATTGCACAAGATACAACATTAAATATACTAAAATTATTGGACCTTAGGACAAGCGCATTTATTATTTTATAACAATAAAGTATGAAAAGACTAGTTCGCGTTCGACAATATACAATAGCGTAACTCGGGTGACTCGCTTGCATGCAAACATTCGAACAACGCGTGTAGGAAAAAACATTTGTAAATCCACACACTTGTAGGTTTGCGTATTCATACAGATGCGAGTGAGCGGCATTACTGAAGCGACGCCAGGCCACCGCAATTTCAGCAAATGCTTCATTAATGCTCGGAATGGTATGGAATATCCTAATTTAATTGCGCTAAGTTATATTTTTACATAACACATTTCAATATCACGAGAAGAAAATCAAAGTTGTTGCAAAACAAAAGCGAAAACGCACCATCAAGGACGAGCCACGAGGGATTTTATAATTAATTCGAACAATTAACATACATCGCGAGCTTTACAGCGATAACTAATGATAAATGAAGTTTGAGGCTGGCCTAAAGTGGGATTGCCCATCTGAATTCTCAGATTCTCGTCAGATTCTCTATCCATAATCTGATTCTCAGTAGCATGTACAACACATATTTTAATTTTTTATAATAATCAGAAATCTTCTATTTTTAGGCCAGAATTGTTTCTTATGACATTTATTTTATGTATAAATAACAATAATTAATGAAAAAAGGAAATATTGGTTTCATCCTTTAGTAATCGAATGAAACATACACAGTAATAAAAGCATAAACAGGAACAATTTTGTTAATTAATCTTTTGAATCAAAATATGTATGGAACATGGTGATACCGTAAGATATTCCGGTCTTTCTGATAATTATATGAATTCAGATTACGAACCCTTCAAGCCATTCCGGGTGTATGTGGACTGCGTAAGATGCCACAGTTGTATGAGGATTTTCTATAACTGCAACATGGCTACGTAAGGTAGTAAGTCTTCTTAGACATGAAAATGACCTTCTTATAAAACATATAAAAACTATTGTTACATTTTGCAGAACTTGTCTAGCACGAATTATACAGATTTTCTTTTGCTGAATGTAATAAATACTTAATACTGAATACATAGATGCCTTTAAAATTGGAATACATTAAATTATAGCTAATATTAGCAACAATAGGGACAATTTTTCGAATCGTTTAAGTATTTAAAACATACTATCAGTTATGTATTATAACTATTATCTGCTATACTATTTGCTGTTTTACTATATAAAGTAAATATTGTATAGACAAAATCTCACTAAAGTTGTACTTGGATACATTTGAAGCTATATATTCAAAATTATGCGCAAATGATTAAATGTCATAAATAATCTTCTGCTATGCAGGTAAATAATGTCAATTATACGTGTAGAAAGAGCGATGTATAAAATAACGTGAATTTAAGATATTCCGCTGTTTCAATTATGTTTATTTTTACTTTTGAATTTTAATGTTACCATATAAGATCTACATAGAAATGTAGAAAAAAAATTAAATTTGAGTTTTTTTTACAATTGACAACCAAAACATATGCATTCCGTGTTATTTTACACACAACTTCCAACACTATGCTATGTTTAAATCTAAATGCTTTTTTATAAAACAGCCCTCTACTCTACTATTGCTTGTATGATACACAAAAATATATTCTAAACGATAATGAACACGTATGATAATCGAAAAGCAAATAATTACACTAAATAAAATTGCGTGTATTAAACAATAACATAAAATGGTCCTCTGATACCATATGATGAAAAAAAAAAGGCGTTATACAAGTTTGATACGTATACAAGTGGTATAAAATTGTAGATTAAACGAAATGGTTTACAAATTTAAATACAAATATTTGTAATACAAAATATTATGTGGTTAAAACTTGACTTTCACTGCGGAAACTTTTATGATGATCAGATCTAATTACGGTATCTCAGTTTCATAAAATGATGTATAATATTATAAATGAAACTCATTCCTTTTATAACGTTGTATAACTTGTAAAAATCAAGTCGCCAGTGACTGTTGACCCTAAATAATTGCAATTATTATAAAAAATATAATAAAAGAAAACTATACAAAGTGAATACCAAATAATGTACAAGGAATATAGCAAAAGTTCCAGGAACTTAAATTTTGAGATCATATTTTTGTGCTTGCGTTCAATACAATGTTGTCATGCAGTGATGCTTATCAATAACATAATCATATATTTACAAAAAACCATACAACCAGCGACGCGTGCGGATTGGAATGAACCGACGTTTCTTCTGCTTTTTTATTTGCAATAAAATATTTATATTTCAAAAACCTTATGTGTAAAATAAATTAAAGTACATTATTTTTATTTAAAGTTTAGTAACAAGTGACACTAAATTAAATGAATAAGTTACTCACTCAATATTAACATGTTATATTGCTATGAAATATAACATTCACCAGGTTGTGCCCTAATGTCATGGATATAGCACACATATCTATACTTTTAATAGACTTAACAGTGATTTATCACAGTACAGAATCTCAGTGTGACAATTATTTTAGGCAATACATTCAGGTTCCTTGTTCCCACTATCTTTAATATAAACAAATTCACAACATTTTATCTATTACGGAATATAACGTGATTCGATTCATTCCAATTGCATAAACTTAACAATAATTTTGTACAAAAACATAACTCAGGTTACATCACAACAGCGCAGATATCGTTCATCACTTAGTATTCGAACCGAATATTCGTATAAACCACTACTCGTAAGTCGTTATATATATCGGTTATAATATAATGTTCGAGAACCGGGAGTGCTCGCCAACGGTCGTCTTGTGGGAGTCGGGCAGATGGCGCCACCGCCGCACGCTTCATATCCAATACCGACGTTCAATCACTTCTTCCCTGTAGCTGATGGCACTTATTTTCATATCGCGCTATACCATCTCGTTTGGAAATCAATAAAGAGTTTGGGTCGAAGCATTCAACCTTCATTCCTCCGGCGACATGTTTGTCGCCAGTCAATTGATTTATCTTGATTGAACAGTAGGAGTGGTTTCGGATGCGCGGGAGGGCGGTGCGGAGGGGAGGCGCTAGACGTCGCGGTCCGTCCGGTCGGTGCGGTCGGCGCGGTCGGCGCGGTCGGCGCGGTCGGTGCGCTCGTCGGCGTCGGCGGGCGTGGTGGTGGCGTTGCGCTCGAGCTGCGCGAGCAGCGTGCTGGCGGCGCGCGCGGAGGCGCGGCCCCAGGGCGCGGGGTGCGCGCGCGCCGCGTACCCGCCCTCCTCGAACCCGCTGCGCAGCCCCAGGATGATGCTCAGTGCCGACGCGTCCTGCCCGTGGCACCCCGAGTAGCGGTACTGCGGCTTCTTGTCGAACCGGCACCCGTCCGACTGCGCGCCTGCAAACGACGATCATCATTTCTTATTTCATCTTAAAGATTTATAAATTCCTATTTTTTTAATTGGTAATGATGTTAGTAAACCTTTCCAAAAACAAATAATTGTAGCATTTGAGCGAAATTTGTTTACATTTTTAAATATAAATCTAATTAGAATATAAACAAAACATTGTGTTCTCCTAGAAAACTCGAAATTTGAAAACAATGGATAATAAAATTCAGTCAACAAATAATAAAATGTCTAATAACGAATATAAAAGGAGTGCAACAGACCGACAGGCATGATGCAATCGCTGGTGAGCGCGCACTGCACCCAGGGGCGCATGACGTCGGCGAGGCGCGGGCGCGCCGCCAGCACGAGCCGCGACGTGTCCAGCATCTGCACGAACAGGAAGTCGTCCACGTCCGCGTGGAAGTACGTGAACATGTGCGGGTGCGTCAGCGACGTCACGGCGGCGCGCCGCGGCCACGCGACCACGCCCAGCGGCCCCGCGGCCTCCCCGCTCCCCGACCCCGGCGCCGCCCCCTCGCCGGCCGCGCGCCGCCACACGTCCGCGAGCGCGGCGGCCGTGCCGCGCCAACGCTGCGTCGTCTCGCAATATATTACCCCACCCACGCGGCTCAGTGCGTGCTATAAATAATAACATAAATGGATTGTTTATCCATAAAAATATCAATAAATGATTACCCAAACCCATTTCTTACTGCAAAAAATATAGCAATGCTAGACAATTACTCTATGTAATCACACGTAATGAGACGGTCAATTATGACTTGTCACTTGTGACGCAATTTAATAACATGTTTTTATTAAATGCATATGGTATATTTTACTATATACACAAACATAATTTATTTGGCTATCATTGACATATTGGAGTTGCACCTAGTGACAATATTTAATATATATACTCACAAGATGAGTGTCATTATTCATGTTAATCATCATTGTAACAATGTAAGACTCCCATAGAGGTCGGTTACAAAGGTTAATTGTAGCTGACTCACGACATTTTCTCTAAATAAAACTTGTCACATAACTTCCTTATTAATTTTTACTAGATTTAGACAAAAACAATTTGCTAATCGATTATATTTGGTTGAACCGAAATCCATTGCAAAATTTTTATTTAAATATACACATTATACTATTCCAAAAAATCATAGTTCACACAGACATTGTGACAGGCAACCATATATATATATATATATATATATATATATATATATTTAATGAATGGATGACTTACACTAAGTAACTAAACAAATAGTTTGTATGTATTTCATGCAGTATTTCTTACTAACTGGATTTCCAAAACTTAATACTACATAAGTAACTTGAGTATCAAATGTCTATTGTCAACCTTCTGCAGAAAGAAAACATATATATAACAACCGAGTGCCTTTTCCAGTAACATTTAACATGAACATTATCAAACAGGAGAGGGGTTATCATCACCACATTTTTCCTTTTATTTAATCTCACCTGTATGATGAGGGGTCGGAAGGCTGTGATGCTCTCATCAGCAACATGAGAGGGAAACATGCTGAGATCGAAGTCCATCACTGCACATTTTGAAGAATTACAGTAGTTTGATACCTGAAATATAAAAGTAATGCTACAACAACAGAATCAATTAAAGAGTAAAAAGGAAGAAATTTTGTTTATTCCTGGCAATCTTAATGAGAATAATAAAGTAGACTCATAAATAACTGAATTGATCTGATGATAATAAGGGTATAAATTTTCAATTAAATCTGTACATAAAGTGGGTCAAAATAGAGTGAAATGAGTCAGCCATATACAAATAAAGGTCAAGTTAATATAGGCATATTAATAAAAAAGAAAGCATTTTAGTTAATACTATCTCCCAAAATTATAATTTAGAAACTATAAGCTTGTAATAATATTAAAAGCAAGTTCTGATGAATAATACAAGTAGCAGGACATAGTTTACAATTTCAGTATATGTTCATGTTTGCAAAGGTGAGCCCACTTCAAAGCCATTGTATAACTTCAGATAATGTGATAAGATATGGATCTCAAAGTAACTACCCATATAAGCCAACTCAAGTGCATGATGAGAAATAAATGGATAAACTATCTGTATTTATCATGTACTTGCTAGTCAAGGGTCCAAGCTGGAAAGTTACACATATAAAAACTTTTGCAAAAATTTAATATTTTATACAATCAAAATACATATACCAGACAAAGACTATAAATAATCTAACAATATTTAACTCTTATAAAGCATTAAAATAATGATATAGCAGACATAAAACTTACCACATTCAAAGAGTATGGTTTGAGGCCAATATTATAGACAAGTATAGTGTATGGCAACTTCTGCACTGCCCGTATAAATGCTACCACGAGAGCATGCTCATCATTCCTAGCGTGTGTCACAATGACAGGCAGTGTGGTGTTCTTCCAAGCCTCCACGTGTCCAGACAGCCCCACCAGCGCTAGGTATCGCTCCTCTTGCACCAGGTGTCTTTCCTCCACATCTCGTAACTGTTCCTGAGGCAAAGATACCTGCTATGTTCAGATTCAGATTAAAATATGTATATTACTTCCAACACTATAATGTCCTTTATTCTTCTATCCTTGTTTGTAAAAAGGTGTTATAATATCATTTGCCTGTAATTTATTTTTAGTTTTATAGCATTGAAATGCTTTATAAATGAGAAATTTTGAAAGAATAGAAAAAATTTATCCCCAGGCCGGATTTGCGTATTTTTGCCATGTCATAGAAACGCCTAGACTCTTGGCCACCCGTGATCCCGCCATAGTAATAGAATTTCTTCTACTCTTTCGGTTTTATGTCCCCAAAAAAAAAATTCTAATTGCCTGTAATTGACAGGAGTAATGTTTATCCTCTTCATCATTAGTTCTTTGAATTAAAATTTTCTTTCATTTGTAATGTCTCTTGAAAAATCAAAAAAGAATATACATATTTCAATTATTATTCTTTCAAAGAAATTCAATATTATTCTTATTCGTCTGTGGCAGGCAATTAAACAAAAGTTAGGAGATATTAGTTATGCTATTACTTATATAAATTAAATGGAGATTACTAAAGTTTTCCTTACAAGTTTCAATAATTTATAGAATATTATTCTCAAAGAAAAAACAAAATATATTTACCTGAAAGTCCTTAATATGTTGATGCGTTTGTGAAACAATATTTTGAAAAGACTGTGGCGGTTGCGAGTGAAATACTATCAGGAATATACTTATCGCGAAAACCGACGTCGAAAACAACAAGAAACTTTTAGTTTTCATCTTGAATGCATTCTTGCTTCTACCCAATGAAACTTTTCTCTCATTATTTAGTTATAACGCGGATAGCATGAACCAACCAAAGGGTTTAGACAGTTCCTTCACATTTTAAAACGATTTCTTTGATCCCCAAACAAATCAATATTTATGACGGAACACCTTACGCCCTAAGAAAAAATTATATAAACATTATATAAAACTTATGCTATCTGAATAGCTGTTGACTTTTATTTTAAATTAAGTTATATACGTTTTTGGGTAAAGTTTTCAGTAAAAATATGCGTTGTAAACGTTAAAATGCTTCACTTCACTAGAAGGCGAAGCGGATTTCTTTATCGCTAGTTTTATATTTTGACATTGAAATAGCTTTTTTTATATTCAATTATGAATTGACATCGACATGCACAGATTAATATTGTACTCACATAATATGGCACCGTTAATTTTAAGTTTTTTATGTAAGTCGGTAGACCTCCACCGCCAACAACGTAAGAATTAAAAGCTATATTGTCATTTTTTTTACAACTTGTTTATCATTTTTACCACATGCGCTTATTACACTACACTTACTGAATTTAGAATGGTATTAAGTATTCAATGAATTAGCATCCTAAATTTAGTAGTTAGGGTGGTTTCCGACACACAGAATCATTTCGATTTGAACCTTATTATAAACACATTTTGAAAGTTTAAATCGCATCTAGGTACATAGAACTTAAATCATTTATATATTTAAACTTGGCTTTAAAAAAAAAAATTGCAGATTTTTTTTTGTCAGCAATCAGCATATCATCTCGTTTGATTAGAGATCTTTCTGCATTAAGAAACTAATGAATTATGAAACTAGTGAAGTGCAATAAGCACAATTTTGTGAGGTATAAAGAATTATTTATCTCATTTAAAACTTGAAGTTAATATGAGGATACTTCTATATAGACATGATTAAAATAAAATAAAATTAAAGCTGTTTATGTTTTTAACAAGACGAAATGTTCTTGTTAAATTTTTTTTAACAAGAACAATATATTAGTAGAGTACTTCTACTACAGACCGGCTACAATGACTTGATCTGTGATAATGTATTATCTTCTCTATGATTAAATGTCACACGCTTCACTTCTCGGTCCGCCTCGTCAAGTTTCGACTTTCGAGTTTCTACGTAACTAATCTGACAATTGACATTTCTGGAATCTGGATTTTGATTTGTGAAATCTGATAACAACAAATTCTCTGTGTACTATTAAAATTATTGAATACAGGCAGCAAGTATCTAAAGCACTTTAAAATGTCCAGTGTATCAAAGAGAAGAAAAGAAGGCACTAGAGCCAAGATCAAGGTAATAAATAGAGGTCAAGTACGTCGTGGCGGGTGACCGATGTACATAAAAAATGTTTTGTTTCCAAAATTGATTTCATACCGTACAACAATGATCATGAGAAAATTTACATTAATTGAACTTAGTTATATATCTCAAATTTATTTGAATGTTTCGAGATAATTAAAACAGTGCCGAGTGCAACGTTATTTAACATGTGGTATTCAAAGTCACGTAGAGTACATTCGTGACCTAAACATTATCATTTATCATGTAAAATTGGTTTTATACGTATGAGTCAATAAATATGATAAATATAATTTAGTAGTTATTATTTTTTTAGTGTTTAGTTGCTACTTAAATGATGTATCGGAATTCTAGCTTATTAAATGTGTAATATAGTTATATTCCAACATCGTACAAAAATAATAATTTTTATTATATTTGCAGAGTATGGGTGATCACAGGGAGTTCTTAAAGAGAATTTCGAAAACATTATACTATGGACAATTGCCGACTTTGCCCTGCTTGAGCCTTCCAGTTACTGGTGTGTACTTACTACCTTATAACAAATAAGTAATAGGTAGGTAGACATAAGTTTGCAATTGTTTACCATTCCTTTGAATGAATAGTACCTAGCACCTAGCATGGCTTGGTATTATTGGTTTATTAAATATTAAATGATATGAATATTGAGTAAAAAAGGAGTTATTTTAAAAAAGAAACACTAAAAGTATTTCCCGTATATAATTTTTGTCACAGTTTGCTATGATTTCAGAGATATCTTGTGAGGTATGGTCGATGGCGCAGCGTGGTCACTCGGTGCGGCGCCTGCACGCAGACCGCGCGGCCGCCATCGCGCGCTCCGCCTGCGTGTCGCCGTGCGCTCTTGTGCTCGCCATTCTCTACCTTGAGAGGCTAAAACGCTGCAATCCTAACTACCTCGCCGCAACACCCCCAGCTGATCTCTTCCTTGTCTCATTGGTAAGCTTTACTTTCTATTTTATTAAGAATTTATTAACTCACATGCCTCAATCCAATACATCTTACTTTTAGAAATGTTTATCAAGTCAATAAAAATTAACACAAACTCAATATAATAATATACTTAATTTTTTATTATCAATATTGTTTATACACAGTAACAAGATAACAAAAAGTAAATGCTTCATATAACTCAAACTAATAATAACTACAAAATATAGAGCATTTTTAAAAGTTATTCGGAACAACAATAAAAACTAAAAGATATACACATACATTTCAGTATATTTCAAACTAAAACAGTTATTGATTCAAAAATACTTTTTTGTCATAGCACCGATTTACCATTTACTATGATTGGGTTGGAAAGCAGTTACAATTTAACTTGTTTATAAACATTTCAGATGGTAAGCAATAAGTTTCTCCAAGACGATGGTGAGGAAGATGAAGTGATATGTTCGGAGTGGGCTGCCTCGGGCGGCCTGGACTTGCAGCAGCTGAAGAAACTTGAAGCAGAATTCCTGAACGCTATTGTGAGTTGTCGTATGACCACTTGATAAACATAAAAACATTTAAAGACAGAGATTTTA
Source organism: Zerene cesonia (assembly GCF_012273895.1). Classification (NCBI taxonomy): domain Eukaryota; kingdom Metazoa; phylum Arthropoda; class Insecta; order Lepidoptera; family Pieridae; genus Zerene; species Zerene cesonia. The sequence continues at coordinate 10,484,247 of NC_052121.1, read as the reverse complement.
GTAGAGTTTTTGTGCTGTTATGGATTGAAATAAGGGTTGGGAGCAGAAACTTGAATGTTTTTGTTTGTCTTTTGGTTAAAAATCACTACTAATATTATAAATGTGAAAGTAACTCTATCTGTATGTATCTTCAAACCTAAACAACTAAACCTGAGGAATTTGCTACATGTATAGTTTGAAATACGATATAACATAGTTTTTAACACGAAAATGCCACAGACCGACAACTATGCAGGGAAAACCCTGAGACTTTCTCTTCCTTTGTCTACGCAGGCAAAACTGCGTGCGGAAAGCTAGAAAAAACCTAATTAATGAAATAAATAAAAAATGAAATTAAAAAACCTGATTACAATAAAATAAACAAAAATATCGAAGACTAGCTGCGCCCCGCGGTTTCACCCGCGTATCTCTGTATCCCGTAGGAATATCGGGATAAAAAAGGATATGTTATTCCAGTTCTCCAGCTATGTACGTACCAAATGTCATTGCAATCGGTTCAGTAGTTTTTGCGTAAAAGAGCAACAAACACACACACATCCTTACAAACTTTCGCATTTATAATATTAGTAGGATTATTAGGATGTCGGGAAATATAGAGATATTGCAAAAGCTCGAACTGAAATTTACTCAAGTACGAAACTTGTGAAGCAGCGCGTGTAACTGATGGACTTAACACATATATACCTGTATACACATTAGACTCTAACTGTATCACAAAGCACAAAATAATTTTTTGACAGTTTGCAATCTAGCAAGTTGTAAGTTAAACCAAAATATTTAACAATTTCAGGATTGGAATGTGTACATCAGTGAAAAGTCCTTCGAATCGGGCCTCTCGTGGCTGGAGCGGCAGGTGGCAATGAAGCAAGGCCACCTGCGCGGCTACTTCACGTACTCGGACCTGGTGGCCAGCTACGACCCCGCGCTGCTCCGCGAGCTGCTCCGCTCCGTGTCGGCGGCCTGCTTCGCGCTCACGCTCAGCTACGTCACCAGCTTCATGACCCTCGTCACCTCCACGCTGGTGATCTCGCACGCCTGGCTCCCCACGCTGCAGTACATCGCCGCGAGGGGCTCGCTCTCCACCGCCCTCGACGCCAGCCTACGCTCCCAGCCTCAGCTCCTCACCAACACCACCATCGATCTCAATACAGACTTCATACCGGAGGACTCCATTAATATAGACGCCCTGAGGTGTTGCGAAAAATGGCAGAAATATCAAGACAATTTGCAGGATAAGAAGACTTGGTACAATGGGGCTCGATCGGACGATTTGAAACTGTTTGAGTCCTGGTGGTCGAAGACGTCTGTTCTGAATTGGTTGTATCAGAGTTCACTAATCAATCCGATGCAGAAATGGTTGGAAAAGATCAATGAATATGCAGATTTAATAAAGAACAAAATAGAGAGCGAGAAATCAAATGACCATTGCAATAGTTTTATGCGGATGACAGACAGACAGCATTGCATTCAACAGAGGCTCAATTTTAGTAAATTAAGTTTATTTGCCGCTTCCGTTTCGGATCGGTGAATATTGTGTAGTTGATGCTCAAAGTGTCCTCTCTCCTTTATCTTACACTGTATTTAAAAATGTTAAAAAAATGGATGTTTCCACTAAACTTTAACCAATAATAAATTGTAACAAAATTCTTAATAAACACTTCGTCGTAACCACGAGAAGTTAAATACGAGGGCAACTGAAATAAAACAGTTTCCTTATTTTACTAGAAACTTCGATCTTTGTAATGAAAACAAAAATAGCGCTAACTTTTCTATGTATTATATTTTTACATCATAATATGTTTTCATATAATAAATTCTAAAACCCTATGTTGATATTTTATTAAAACATTTGCACCTCCCTAGTTATAAAGATCAAATAACCACACCAATTTAGTTAATTTCATTTGTCCATTAAGACGTTATTCCGAAATTATGCTATCATCTCGTCACAAACAAACCATGGATGCATTTGCTTAAACATAACTTTTAATCTGTTAAACGCCAGAGGGCTGGTTTTGAAATCACTGCGATTTACAATACCAATTGCTTAGGTAGATATTTAACTTTTTCAAATGCCCTATTAATTATAAAGTCTATTCATTACTTATGAATCAAAATAAATCAGTTTATTAAAAAATTAATCTGATCCAAGTCTGTTGAGCAGCTTTTTGAGTTTAAATCAAAGAGATTCGAAAACGTTTTGTATGCGACATAGAACTGTGCTAATGCGGACAAATGTGGAACACAAATTTCTTTCTTTCAAAAGAAAAAGGAGTCAATAATTTGTTGCCATGTGCATAATTGCTTTTAGATAGAAACTACAGAAAATGGACAGATATTATATTATTCTATACCAGGTAATGGTAACCAATAAATGCATTTAGTCGTCAGGTATGGGTTACAATAAAATATTTAATTAAATTGATAGATTTATTACAAAAATAAAGTACTTGTCAAAAATCGTTTACAAACATTGAGCAATAAGTTAAGTTTGAAATTGTCTAGATAACTTACATTGTATATTTAAATGCATAATCACCTTGAAAAGCGTTATCACATGTGTTATAAAAGTTATACATATGTGATTTTTTGTTTTATATTACATAGGTAGTAAAGGTTATATACATACAATTGTATACTTAAAATACCTTAATATTACTTAAAAGTTATAATACGTTCATGATTGAGTACATTTCTTAGAACATAATACAAGTTAAAAAATAATAAAAAGTGCACAAGTAGCGACCCGCATAAAACAAATTGTAAAACAAAGATTCAGTTGGATCGAAAATACTAAACGGTACAATTTAAATCTATAAACCTATTCTTAACTACTAAGATTCACACGATAAATATAAATACATTTGAAGATCATTGATATTTCCGATCGTACATCATAAAACATATAACTATCCAAAAAGGACCACTTAGCACCATGTCATTTCATCATAAAATCTATCAGTAACTTCCGCGGTCCATATGATATCACTGAAAAATAAAATGAATTTGATATTAATTAATCAGTCAAATCGTATCATATACTAAATATTATGTAATATTACACATATCATATGAAAGAGATTTAAATGAAATTATTTATGCTACGTAAACAGAATATAGTCGGAGACCGGCCACGCACCGAGGAGTCCTCGTAGAGGCCGGGGTGCAGGTAGAGGCGGCGGTTGAAGCCCCAGTTGTCGACGGAGCTGGTCTGCACGCGGAAGCGCGCGTGCAGTCGCTTGTCCACCAGCTTGAACAGCTTCTCCACGTGGCAGTCGTGCGCGCGCGCAGCGAACACCTCGCACAGCGCCTGGATGTACCACGAGCCCGCCGCCGGGTCGCGGTACGACACCGTGCCTGCGCGCATCATGTTTGTTCCACTTTCATTCAAATAGAGTATTCATTACAATTGTGTGATAATTTAATGATAACCGTTTAACCATTTTTGAAAAGCTCTATAATAAGATAAATAAGGACAAGACAAGACATTGGCTTACCAGGCAATGTGGAATGCGCAATAAGTATATCCGAGTACAGTCTGTCCCGCTCGGTGCCGGGCGAGCGGGGTGGAGCGGCGGCGAGAGCGCGCGCGTCGCTCACGGCGCCCCGCCCCGCGCCCGCTTCGCTTCGCTCCGCGTTCGCCTCGCTTCGCTCCGACCCAATCACGCGTCCGTCCCGCTCCGCTCCGCGCTCGCCATCGTCTTCGGGATTAGTGAAGTGAATGGGACCCTCTATGTAGTCTTTATTGGAGCCACTGCAAAACCACAACACCAATAAAATCATTTACAATATTAAGCGCATTTATTCTTTACTCAAAAAATCACAATAAAAGTATATTATTTCGTTTAATCATAAAATTTTTGCCTGCCATGCCTATTGGCATAGGCAATCCTCCAACAAGTACTTTCACTGAACTCAAAAAACACTGAAAAAAAACTAAAATTTAAACCTCTGTATGTTTGCTATCTCTAGGTGGTCCTATGTTGGCATCAGTGTTCCTCCACAATATACATGGATCAATCCTTTCTTTACCCCTGACAGTGTAAAAGCATCAGCAGGCAGCGCATCCGCAGATGCACTACCTCTGCGAATGTTCGCGAGCCAGCAGGCAGTGACTCACCGGCACAGCTGGAAGATGAACACCTTGGGTATCCCGTGCAGCGCCGGGAAGTTCTTATTGCTAAAGTGCTCGATGATCTCGTGGCTGGAGATGAGGCAGCCGTCCGAGCAGCGGATGTCCGTGTCGGAGGTGGCCGGGCGCTCGTAGCCGTGCGACGACACCACGATGAACACGCACTCCACGTTCACTATCACTTCCTTCAGGTACTTCAGCGTTTTCAGCGTTTCCTGTTCCAGATGTTTTCGTGCGAGTCATATGTAGCATTTCAGGGTAGTGGGAAGGCAAACAAGAAAGATATTACGCATGATGTAGTAATCCGTGATAGTATTCTGTCCACTACTTGATGAATCGTACATGAATAGCTGGTGAAACACCATATATTTAATCCCAATGTTTCCATGGAAGGATAAGAAGTAGGTAGCCTTTAAGTCATAAATATATATATGATAAGTGCATCAGCTCCCCAAAGTGAAAGCCGCATAAAATCAGTACAGAGGTTCCAGAGATTAGCCAGACGAAACTACATAGTTGTAAAAAATGTTTTAGTACATGTACCATGTAAAAATCCATATATATTTATTAAAAAGCGGTTATTTTAGGAGAAAAATAGACCTAGACGTTTCAAGTAAAAAAAATTAAACACTAAAAAGGAAATGTGAGGAGAAAATATGTAGTTACCTATTCAATTATATTTTAAATAATTATTGTTTTTATAATTATTTCATGCCATTATCTCTACTCATGATTTTAGGTCTAGAGATAAATGATAACTATATAAAACCACAACTTGCGATTTTTTATTTACCACACTTTTTGTACTAACAGATATTTCCGTGACCTATTTGATGAAAACCTACGTAATAAACATACGTAAAAGATACATAATCAAATGTATATATTTGTTTTATTTTAAATACCCTAAAAATGTTTAGTAATGTCTTAACGCTAAATGTGTAATATTAAAATATGTTGCTTTGCTCAAAAAATACCCCATTCAAATCTGTAACATAATTTTATAGATCTAAGTATACAGACACACAGATGGCAGAAAGATAATTTGTTTTATACTATGTAGTGATAAAAGCAAAATGCCTACTTACATCCAAAGTGAGATTGTTGTAGGAGAGCACTTTGAAGCCCATCTCGGGGAACAGATACTTGAGTTTCTGACAATCCACATCCACACCTTTCCGATACTCCTCTATATTGAATGCAAACTCAATATAGCTCAATACAACAAGAATACCGCGACTTCGACCGCGGGTGCGATACAACTTTATATCTAAAAGTAAATAGAGTTTTTTATGAATATTGAGAAGAAGGAGTAGAGTGCATTTTGGTTCAGATTGGTCCAGATTTAGAAAGATTGGACCGAGGTTGTAATAACATGTGTATGTATTGAAATTATTTTGATTCAATCTTATAGCACTTGATTATTAGTCTGAAAAATGTATAACATAATACATTAGAATAAAAATGAATAAACTCAATACAAGTTTTCAAGTGAATAAAAAAAATACTTTTATATAAAGTTATTCTTACCATCGCCATCTTCAAAGAATTTTGTGGACTTTTGAACCACATGATAATAAGGATCTGTACTTAAATAATTTGCCTCTGTGTTAATAATTGGCGCTTCATCTGAAATTGTATCTTCAACAAATATTATTTGTTACAATAATAAATTTTAATACAATAAATATACACGAAAGTTTAATTATGGAATAATTTACCAACTTTTATTATCATCAGGCCTTGTTTTTGTTTTTTTCTTCTCAGTGCTTATACTAACATAATTGTTATCATTTGGCACATCTGAAAATATTAAAGAAAGAAATAATAGAGATAGGAATTGTTATAATAGATAGGCTAGTTTCTCATATGTTAATTCCCATTTTCATTGTATGTTACTAAATTCCTCCAATACAGCAAAATCATTTTTTATTATTTTTTTTTTTGGTGTAGGTATATACACACTGGAGGTGTGAATAAGCTGCTAACTATTTTTATACTTGTTAGAGATATAGCAACACAATATTTGCAAAAATGTGTTGCGTCAAGAAGTTAAGTAATTTACAAAAAGGCTAAACATGCTAATATACATAAACTAGATACAAAAACAATTACATCGCATTGTGGTTGCCATGTTTGAATTTTTTTTGTCTATGTATGACATCATAATAAGTGATGTCATTATCTGTGGGTTTAAGATTAGGATAGGACAAACACAACAATGTTTTTAGTACTGTATAACATTGACAACTGACTTACTAGTACTTGGTACTGATACTTTTGTTCTCCTTGTATGTAAGGAGCTATTCGGGTCAAGTTCTCGCACAAGGTCCCAATAGCCAGCATCAGAGAGAACATCAAGTAAGTGTCCGAAGGCTTCTGGGCCACGTCTCGTTATGTCCATGTACAGCTCGCGCTTGCGAACTCTAGGATGCTTACTGGTATCCTAAGAATACAAAAAAATCTACCTCATTTTCATGTAAAAGAATATTAAGTTTTATATGCAATGCTTTTAATAGTCATTTTAATTGTGTGACACAAAGGATATAAGATGAATTGACCTCACCTTATAGGGTTCAATCATTTGCTCCGAAAATACACCTTTTTCGTATAGAGCTGTTACCATATGATCGAGATCTGTTTGTTCAACCAGGGGAACAAAATTGTTTTGTATTGCTCTTCGGTGTTTTTCTTCCATCGTAACACACAATTATTAATATTGATGTAATTAACAGTATTGTACCTAGTGTTTGAAAAGTCTAAAGGTTGAAAAATAGCTAGAATATTTAGCTAACAACAAGTTCCGTTATTATAACTTTATCCAACAAAAATATATTCAGTATTGATTATATGGTTTCGAACTGATTTAAAAGCTTTATAACTTAACAAAACAATTTGTTTGCTTTCAAATTCATTATATATAAAGAGCACAGATATAAAGTACTGTGTTCACCACCACATGACATTGACAAATAATAAACAAAAGGCAGTAAACATGGCAATTGACAAGAATATTGAGAGCTGACAAGTGATTGACATTATACCATAGACTACTTTTGTGATATGGAGCTCTAAAAGTTTAAAATTTTCCACTGACTGAGTGTCATCTCTAATCGTAGCGTCTGAACCGTTATATGTGGATATTGTTTTTTATTTATAATGAAGAAAATCCATAATAAAAAATATTTAAAAGAAGAAAAAAAACTAATATTTAAGAAATAAAAGAACATTTTTGAAAAACTTATACTGCGTATGTGATGGGTATGTATTTTGATAACGTACATGAATTGAAACGCGGAAAGCAATATAAAATAAATAAGTATAACATGTAAATTCGAGTGTGTTAACCCGACCCTTGCATTTATTATATTAGTTAAGATTAGTATGATTTACCACGTAGTTCGTTTTATAGCTATCAAAATTTATTTCTTAACCCGTACCCAATTCCTCAGAAATACTATATCGCGAATAAAAGGCTTCAATACCTTTGATTATTAATAATAATTGTATAATATGATATATAGGAAAAGCTCCGTAACTTACTATCTGTCAAGTGTCATTCACCAGTTACCACTCGATAGTCGATAATAAATAATCTATGGAAGCCATCTACCATATATAATACGTAATATTACATACTCTGTGATACATTTGATTTTTGAATGAATTCAGAATTGACAAATTCATTGGAGTGATAACTTGTGAGCGACTTGGCTCGATTAGTTTTTTTCGGATTTATTAAAATGGGATATTTGCAAGTTTACGTTATCACATTATGTGTAATTTTAAGTATTGCGTCTGGTTACGAACTTTCTGATGTAAAATCAGCGAAAATTGAGGTGAATATAAATAACATCAAACATATTATTTTTCACTTTGAGTTCCACAATCAACATTTGTAAGCCTTATATTTGTTTTTAGACTTGCAGAGGATGTTCATTAAATCGTCTACCTGAGGTTAAGAAGTTTGTTATGGAAGATGCGCCGTATTATGAGCGATTAGATGTGAAATTCATTACCGGTGCGCCCCCAGAACTGGTTCTGTTAGGTGATGGTGACATGGAACTTGAGCGCCTCCCACTTTCCAGCCTTAGTCGCAAAGAGTGTAATGATTTAGTTCAAAGCAAAGGGTTTGGTATAAAACCCAAAAATGAAGAATTTTAATATGTAATCCACATTCCTCAGAATTAATTCCATTAGTTTTAAGCTTGTCAAGTTTTGTGTACAAACTACGAAATACGTAATTAAATCCGGTTTTTATTGATTTTTCTTTTTATTATTAACACCAATAGTAGTTCAATTATTTGCATTAGCTATTATTTCGTTAATAAAGGAAAAGAGAACAAGCAAACAAAAGCTGCCATTAGCATGTTTATCTCTGGCAGATATTGTTTATCAAATTGCTCAAGGTTACAGACTAACGCAAACATAAAAATCGTCAGTCAATCAAACATTTGCATTTGTTTGAAATGCATGAGGCAGAGTACTGATTTTTAAAATCATTTGGAAGCTTTAAATTAATTTCCATATCTACTTTTACTGAGTTTATTTATTACTCTTGACAATCATTTTATCAACCTTCCTACTTTTCCATTCCGTGAATATCAAATGTCATAAACATGTCATATGGCTTCGATTCCTAAACTGGCAAAATAGGCCCATAACGATGATGTGGATGGTTACATTTACTGGTTGGAATTAAGGTGCACAAAAGATCTACCAAAATATGATATCTGTTTCTTTTTTGACCAGTGTAGAGGATATAGGCTTAACCCCTAATTGCTCCTAACATAAAATAACCTAGTAGTATCAAGGAGCAAATGATGAATCATCATTTAGACCTATAAACTGACTGTTTCTCCGGGAGGGACCGGAAGGAACATAGGTGGCACAAATGAAACACGTCTGAATTATAAAGATATATTGTCGGCGGCAGTGGCGGGTGTTCAGGTGAGCAGCGTGCAGTCGAGCTCCTCCTCGCGGCCCTCGGCCACGGCGCGCCGCAGCAGGCGCGCCACCACGTCCGCCAGCGCCTCGCGCCCGCCCTCGTCCAGCAGCGCCATGCATTGCTGGACAACAATACGCGACGATTCATTAAAACTTACAAACATGGACAATATATTAAAGTTTCATCATTTAACTCTCAATTATAGTTCGCATTTTTGAACGACGGCATGCCACACATACATCATCACACATTTATCACCACACATAAAAATGAAAGTTTGCTTTGCTGGAAGATAATGTGGAATCTTAGATGCATTTGGATAAATTAAATGAATTGGGACAAATATAACACTTTATTTAAATTTGTACATGTTTGTTATAAATTTAACCATGATTTTCTTATACAACACAATGAAAAATTAAACACGAGGTTCATGGCATGTGTGAATTGGAATATTAGTGATGAAATTACATTCGATTGTATTTTCTTGTGTTTGATTTTACGCGAGTATTAAGTAATAATAATAATATAATAATTAAATCGCGTTTAAAATCCGTTAAAAAGTTTTTAATTTCTAAATACATTAGATTGTCGCAGAAATTAATAAAAAAAGGGTTTGTCTAACATGTGCAAAGTATCAAAATATATTTAAAATAAAAATGTGCATACTGATAATTAAAACTCGAGTTTGAAATATAGAAAACACCTGGAAATTATGGTCTTCAAAAACAAGACACACATCCCTCTGTGATTAATATAATAATAATAAAAAATATTTATTGACATAAAATAAAGTAATTAAATCTTTTATACGACCCACTGACTACCGAACTAGTTGGGAACTGTGTTTCGGTTGTTGGTGGCTTCGCCCTTAAAACAATGTTACATTACATTTTATGTCTACTTAATGGAAAAGAAAAACGAAATAAATTTGTTCGTTGTTGTTAGAGTGGGCTATATGTTAGTGTGGGATGTTGAGTGGGCGCGCGCTTCTGTGTTTGTGTATACGTAATTTACGTGATAAAAAGTGATGAACAACGATCCAATTTTCGAGTGTACATTCGTATAGGTTTTGCAATATAAATAAAAGCTGAATCCAATTACAGAAAGAATAGATTTATTTTTAGGGCAAATTAAGTATAATTGGATCACTGGTTCATAGGCTGGAAAATTTACTGATAGTTAATTACTCTGAAATAGCTCACTATCAAGCAACATTCCAGCCATATCAGTCACAATACTAGCAAATTTAATATGACTACATGATTTATCAGCGAGATTAACTAATGAGATTGCGGAAAGTAAAAAAGCTTGTAGCGATCGTATCAATGATCTAATTTATTATCTGGACGATATAACGTCGTGGTGTGACTCTAGATATGATAAGATATTCTAAATTACAAATAGCGGTCAGAGGCTAGAGGCATATATTTTTAATGAAACTAAACCGTGTTTTCTGCAAGGTTACAGGTGACAGGTTGTTATTTCTAAACGAGTTGTTCTCCTCGGTCTATATCGGTTTGCTGGGGTATACTACATTTTTAAAGATTTTCCAATTTTTAACAATCGTCCCGTTCAAAGTGGGATAGAAACCAAGAAACCAAATAATTATTGTAAATTGATTGATTTGTGTAACATGACTTTTTTATTATATAGATAGATAGATATTGATAATAGGATAAAACATAGCAAAATATTAAAATGTATTGCGTTAATACACTAAATGTTAATATACTAATAAAGAGTAAAAATTTTGACTTTTATATAGGCATTTTACAGTGATCTCGAAAATATTTTGTATTCTGAATTATACAGCATAAGCATTAATCCGTGTTTATAAAACGTTTTTAAAATAATTGCAGTTGTAGGCACATAAAGATATTCCACATAGAAGCGGAGAAGGTGCGGCGCGGGGGTACCTGGTGGTGCGCGGGGTCGTGCGGCAGGCGCAGCAGCGCGCGCAGCGCCAGCTCGGCGTTGGCGCGCACGAGCGTGTTCTTCTCCTTGGTGCCGTTGACGAGCGCGGGCAGCAGCGCGCGCAGCAGCTCGGCGGGGCCGCCCGCCCGCAGCGCGCCGCCCAGCGCCGCCGCCGCGCGCGCCATCAGCTGCTTCACCTCGTTGCTGTTGTGGTTCATGCTCTGATGAACGCCAACAATTTTTCAATAAATACTTTAGTGCGTGTATTATTGCAAATATATCAATGAAATAACAAAACTCAAATCTCCTATTAGAGTTTGTTCTATTTTCATGTAAATGTTCTAAATTTTTTTTTATTCAATAAATTTGTCTTCATTAGTCATCCGCTACGTATACAGCAATACCGCTACGCAGTAAAGAGCGAGATTTCACAATCAAGAACAAACACTATCCGTGAGTAATTAAGGACAGATAGATATATTTCTATGCATTTTCCAGCATCCGAGACTCTTAACGTTTTGCAATACTGAATATGTGATAGTATATTCAATACAAAATAATTTTATGCATAATATTTCTTACATACTATTTTATTGTGGGAGTCGAGCACGCTTCGGCACGAATTGGGCCAGCTCGCACCGGGGAAGTACCACACCGCCACAGAAAACCGGCGTGAAATAGTGGCATGCCACTGTGTTTCGTACGGTAAGTGGGGGAGCCGGAGGCCTGTTTCCTTTTCCTCACCCGTCCTAGTCCATTCCTTCTTTCCAGTCGTTAATCCTTTCCTTTTCCCTTACCCCATAAAAGCGGGCAGCGCATTCACAGAGGTACTACCTTTGCGAATGTTTATGGGCGGTGGTGATCGCTTACCATCAGGCGAACCACCAGCTCAGCTGCCCGCTATGACATACATAAAAAAAAACACAGCTTTTCATCGTGGATACAGCTGGAGCGAAACGAGAAATAACCTTTATGGAATCAGTTAAGAGATTTGTACGAGTGTGCTAGCAAGCATTTCAAAGACAAATATTAAACGCATGAATTGTGATGTATCAGTATTTAAAAGTCAAATGGACTCACCCTAACGAATTGTGACATAATATTCTGCGGAATGGGCCTGTCCTGATCCAGCAGATACTTCATGA